>NC_060173.1:87647869-87840369 GCF_021184085.1 Oncorhynchus gorbuscha
AGCTATAGAGAGAGGTTAGAGAGAGAAACAGAAACAAGAGAGAGAAAGAGAGAGAGAGAGAGAGGAAGAGCTATAGAGAGAGGGGTTAGAGAGAGAAACAGAAACAATGAGAGAGAAAAAAAGAGAGAGAGAGGGAGAAACAGAAACAAGGAGAGAGAAAGAGAGATAGAGAGAGGTTAGAGAGAGAAACAGAAACAATGAGAGAGAGAGAGAGAGAGAGAGAGAAGAGAGAAACATAGAGAGAGGGAGAGAGAGAAACAGAAACAAGGAGAGAGAAAGAGAGAGCTATAGAGAGAGGGGAGTAGAGAGAAACAGAAACAGAGAGAGAGAGAGAGAGAAGAGAGAGAAAGAGCGATAGAGAGAGGGGTTAGAGAGAGAAACAGAAACAATGAGAGAGAGAAAAAAGAGATAGAGAGAGAGGGAGAGAGAGAAACAGAAACAAGGAGAGAGAAAGAGAGAGAGAGAGGGGTTAGAGAGAGAAACAGAAACAAGGAGAGAGAGAAGAGAGAGAGAGAGAGAGGAAGAGCTATAGAGAGAGGGTTAGAGAGAGAAACAGAAACAAGGAGAGAGAAAGAGAGATAGAGAGGAAGCGAGATAGAGAGAGGGAGTAGAGAGAAACAGAAACAAGGAGAGAGAAAGAGAGATAGAGAGAAAGAGGATAGAGAGAGAGAGAAGAAACAGAAACAAGGAGAGAGAAAGAGAGATAGAGAGAGGGGTTAGAGAGAGAAACAGAAACAAGGAGAGAGAAAGAGAGATAGAGAGAGGGGTTAGAGAGAGAAACAGAAACAAGGAGAGAGAAAGAGAGATAGAGAGAGGGGTTAGAGAGAGAAACAGAAACAAGGAGAGAGAAAGAGAGATAGAGAGAGGGGTTAGAGAGAGAAACAGAAACAAGGAGAGAGAAAGAGAGATAGAGAGAGGGGTTAGAGAGAGAAACAGAAACAAGGAGAGAGAAAGAGAGAGAGAGGGGTTAGAGAGAGAAACAGAAACAAGGAGAGAGAAAGAGGAAGAGCTATAGAGAGGGGTAGAGAGAGAAACAGAAACAAGGAGAGAGAAAGAGAGATAGAGAGGAAGCGAGATAGAGAGAGGGAGTAGAGCGAAACAGAAACAAGGAGAGAGAAAGAGAGATAGAGAGAGGGGTTAGAGAGAGAAACAGAAACAATGAGAGAGAAAGAGAGAGAGAAAAAGAGCGATAGAGAGAGGGGTTAGAGAGAGAAACAGAAACAATGAGAGAGGGGTTAGAAGAGAAACAGAAACAATGAGAGAGAAAGAGAGAGAGAGAGGGGTTAGAGAGAGAGAGAGAGAGAGAGAGAGAGAGAGAGAAGAGAGAGAGAGAGAGAGAGAAGAGAAGAGATAGAGAGAGAGGAGAGAGAGAGAAGAGAAAGAGCGGAGTAGAGAGAGGGAGTAAACAAGAGAGAAACAAGAGAGAGAGAGAGAGAGAGAAAGAGAGAGACAGAGAGAGAGAGAGAGAGAGAGAGAGAGAGAGAGAGAGAGAGAGAAACAAGGAGAGAAAGAGATAGATAGAGAGAGGGTTAGAGAGAAACAGAAACAAGGAGAGAGAAAGAGAGATAGAGAGAGGGGTTAGAGAGAGAAACAGAAACAAGGAGAGAGAAAGAGAGAGAGAGAGAGAAACAGAAACAAGAGAGAGAGAGAGAGAGAGAGAAACAGAAACAAGGAGAGAGAAAGAGAGATAGAGAGAGGGGTTAGAGAGAGAAACAGAAACAAGGAGAGAGAAGAGCTATAGAGAGAAGAGATAGAGAGAGGGGTTAGAGAGAGAAACAGAAACAAGGAGAGAGAAAGAGAAGAGCTATAGAGAGGGGTTAGAGAGAGAAACAAACAAGAAACAAGGAGAGAGAGAGAGAAACAGAAACAAGAGAGAGAGAGATAGAGAGAGGGGTAGAGAGAGAAACAGAAACAAGGAGAGAGAAAGAGGAGAGAGCTATAGAGAGAGAGGTAGAGAGAGAAACAGAAACAAGGAGAGAGAAAGAGAGATAGAGAGAGGGGTTAGAGAGAGAAACAGAACAAGGAGAGAGAGAGAGAGGGAGAAAGAGGAAGAGCTATAGAGAGAGGGGGTAGAGAGAGAAACAGAAACAAGGAGAGAGAAAGAGATAGAGAGAGGGGTAGAGAGAGAAGCAGAAACAAGAGAGAGAAGAGAGAGCTAGAGAGAGGGGTAGAGAGAGAGACAGAAACAAGGAGAGAGAAAGAGGAAGAGCTATAGAGAGAGGGGTTAGAGAGAGAAACAGAAACAAGGAGAGAGAAAGAGAAGAGCTATAGAGAGAGGGGTAGAGAGAAAACAGAAACAAGGAGAGAGAAAGAGAGAGCTATAGAGAGAGGGGTAGAGAGAGAAACAGAAACAAGGAGAAAGAAAGAGGAAGAGCTATAGAGAGAGGGGTTAGAGAGAGAAACAGAAACAAGGAGAGAGAGAGAGAGAGAGAGGGGTTAGAGAGAAAACAGAAACAAGGAGAGAGAAAGAGAAGAGCTATAGAGAGAGAGGTAGAGAGAGAAACAGAAACAAGGAGAGAGAGAGAGAGGGGGAGAGAGAGAAAGAGCTATAGAGAGAGGGGTTAGAGAGAGAAACAGAAACAATGAGAGAGAGAAAAAGAGCGATAGAGAGAGGGAGTAGAGAGAAACAGAAACAAGGAGAGAGAAAGAGAGATAGAGAGAGGGGTTAGAGAGAGAAACAGAAACAATGAGAGAGAGGAGAGAGAGAGAGAGAGAGGAAGAGCTATAGAGAGAGGGAGTAGAGAGAAACAGAAACAAGGAGAGAGAAAGAGGAAGAGCTATAGAGTGAGGGGTTAGAGAGAGAAACAGAAACAAGGAGAGAGAAAGAGAAGAGCTATACAGAGAGAGAGAGAGAAACAGAAACAAGGAGAGAGAGAGAGAGATAGGAGTTAGAGAGAGAAACAGAAACAAGGAGAGAGAAAGAGGAAGAGCTATAGAGAGAGAGGTAGAGAGAGAAACAGAAACAAGGAGAGAGAAAGTGAGATAGAGAGAGGGGTTAGAGAGAGAAACAGAACAAGGAGAGAGAAAGAGAGAGGGGGAGAAAGAGGAAGAGCTATAGAGAGAGGGGGTAGAGAGAGAAACAGAAACAAGGAGAGAGAAAGAGGAAGAGCTATAGAGAGAGGGGGTAGAGAGAGAAGCAGAAACAAGGAGAGAGAAAGAGGAAGAGCTATAGAGAGAGGGGGTAGAGAGAGAAACAGAAACAAGGAGAGAGAAAGAGGAAGAGCTATAGAGAGAGGGGTTAGAGAGAGAAACAGAAACAAGGAGAGAGAAAGAGGAAGAGCTATAGAGAGAGGGGGTAGAGAGAGAAACAGAAACAAGGAGAGAGAAAGAGGAAGAGCTATAGAGAGAGGGGGTAGAGAGAGAAAGAGAAACAAGGAGAAAGAAAGAGGAAGAGCTATAGAGAGAGGGGTTAGAGAGAGAAACAGAAACAAGGAGAGAGAAAGAGAGATAGAGAGAGGGGTTAGAGAGAGAAACAGAAACAAGGAGAGAGAAAGAGGAAGAGCTATAGAGAGAGAGGTAGAGAGAGAAACAGAAACAAGGAGAGAGAAAGAGAGAGGGGGGGAAAGAGGAAGAGCTATAGAGAGAGGGGTTAGAGAGAGAAACAGAAACAATGAGAGAGAGAGAAAAGAGCGATAGAGAGAGGGAGTAGAGAGAAACAGAAACAAGGAGAGAGAAAGAGAGATAGAGAGAGGGGTTAGAGAGAGAAACAGAAACAATGAGAGAGAAAGAGAAGAGAGAGAGAGAGAGAGAGAGGAAGAGCTATAGAGAGAGGGAGTAGAGAGAAACAGAAACAAGGAGAGAGAAAGAGGAAGAGCTATAGAGAGAGGGAGTATAGAGAAACAGAAACACGGAGAGAGAGAGAGAGAGAGAGAGAGAGAGAAAGAGCGATAGAGAGAGGGGTTAGAGAGAGAAACAGAAACAATGAGAGAGAGAGAAAAGAGCGATAGAGAGAGGGAGTAGAGAGAAACAGAAACAAGGAGAGAGAAAGAGAGATAGAGAGAGGGGTTAGAGAGAGAAACAGAAACAATGAGAGAGAAAGAGAAAGAGAGAGAGAGGAAGAGAGCTATAGAGAGAGGGAGTAGAGAGAAACAGAAACAAGGAGAGAGAAAGAGAGATAGAGAGGAAGCAAGAGATAGAGAGAGGAGAGGAGTAGAGAGAAACAGAAACAAGGAGAGAGAAAGAGAGATAGAGAGAAAGAGAGATAGAGAGAGGGAGTAGAGAGAAACAGAAACAAGGAGAGAGAGAGAGATAGAGAGAGGGGTTAGAGAGAGAAACAGAAACAAGGAGAGAGAAAGAGAGATAGAGAGAGGGGTTAGAGAGAGAAACAGAAACAAGGAGAGAGAAAGAGAGATAGAGAGAGGGGTTAGAGAGAGAAACAGAAACAAGGAGAGAGAAAGAGAGATAGAGAGAGAAAGAGAGATTAGAGAGGGGTTAGAGAGAGAGAAACAGAAACAAGGAGAGAGAAAGAGAGATAGAGAGAGGGGTTAGAGAGAGAAACAGAAACAAGGAGAGAGAAAGAGAGAGAGAGAGGGGTTAGAGAGAGAAACAGAAACAAGGAGAGAGAAAGAGGAAGAGCTATAGAGAGGGGTAGAGAGAGAAACAGAAACAAGGAGAGAGAAAGAGAGATAGAGAGGAAGCGAGATAGAGAGAGGGAGTAGAGCGAAACAGAAACAAGGAGAGAGAAAGAGAGATAGAGAGAGGGGTTAGAGAGAGAAACAGAAACAATGAGAGAGAAAGAGAGAGAGAGAAAAAAAGAGCGATAGAGAGAGGGGTTAGAGAGAGAAACAGAAACAATGAGAGAGAAAGAGAGAGAGAGAGAAAAGAGAACGATAGAGAGAGGGGTTAGAGAGAGAAACAGAAACAATGAGAGAGAAAGAGAGAGAGAGAGAGAGAGAGAGAGAGAGAGAGAGAGAGAGAGAGAGAGAGAGAGAGAGAGAGAGAGAGAGAGAGAGAGAGAGAGAGAGAGAGAGAGAAAGAGCGATAGAGAGAGGGAGTAGAGAGAAACAGAAACAAGGAGAGAGAAAGAGAGATAGAGAGAGGGGTTAGAGAGAGAAACAGAAACAATGAGAGAGAAAGAGAGAGAGAGAGAGAGAGAGAGAGAGAGAGAGAGAGAGAGAGAGAGAGCGGAAGAGCTATAGTGAGAGGGAGTAGAGAGAAACAGAAACAAGGAGAGAGAAAGAGAGATAGAGAGAGGGGTTAGAGAGAGAAACAGAAACAATGAGAGAGAACGAGAGAGAGAGAGAGAGAGAGAGAGAGAGAAAAAGAGCGATAGAGAGAGGGGTTAGAGAGAGAAAGAGAGATAGAGAGAGGGGTTAGAGAGAGAAACAGAAACAAGGAGAGAGGAAGCGAGATAGAGAGAGGAGGTAGAGAGAAACAGAAACAAGGAGAGAGAAAGAGAGATAGAGAGAGGGAGTAGAGAGAAACAGAAACAAGGAGAGAGAAAGAGAGATAGAGAGAGGGGTTAGAGAGAGAAACAGAACAAGGAGAGAGAAAGAGAGAGGGGGAGAAAGAGGAAGAGCTATAGAGAGAGGGGGTAGAGAGAGAAACAGAAACAAGGAGAGAGAAAGAGGAAGAGCTATAGAGAGAGGGGGTAGAGAGAGAAACAGAAACAAGGAGAGAGAAAGAGGAAGAGCTATAGAGAGAGGGGGTAGAGAGAGAAACAGAAACAAGGAGAGAGAAAGAGGAAGAGCTATACAGAGAGGTGTTAGAGAGAGAAACAGAAACAAGGAGAGAGAAAGAGAGATAGAGAGAGGGGTTAGAGAGAGAAACAGAAACAAGGAGAGAGAAAGAGGAAGAGCTATAGAGAGAGAGGTAGAGAGAGAAACAGAAACAAGGAGAGAGAAAGTGAGATAGAGAGAGGGGTTAGAGAGAGAAACAGAACAAGGAGAGAGAAAGAGAGAGGGGGAGAAAGAGGAAGAGCTATAGAGAGAGGGGGTAGAGAGAGAAACAGAAACAAGGAGAGAGAAAGAGGAAGAGCTATAGAGAGAGGGGGTAGAGAGAGAAGCAGAAACAAGGAGAGAGAAAGAGGAAGAGCTATAGAGAGAGGGGGTAGAGAGAGAAACAGAAACAAGGAGAGAGAAAGAGGAAGAGCTATAGAGAGAGGGGTTAGAGAGAGAAACAGAAACAAGGAGAGAGAAAGAGGAAGAGCTATAGAGAGAGGGGGTAGAGAGAGAAACAGAAACAAGGAGAGAGAAAGAGGAAGAGCTATAGAGAGAGGGGTTAGAGAGAGAAACAGAAACAAGGAGAGAAAGAGGAAGAGATAGAGAGAGGGGTTAGAGAGAGAAACAGAAACAAGAAACAAAGGAGATAGAGAGAGGGGTTAAGAGGAAAACAGAAACAAGCTATAGAGAGAGAGGTAGAGAGAGAAACAGAAACAAGGAGAGAGAAAGAGAGAGGGGGGGAGAAAGAGGAAGAGCTATAGAGAGAGGGGTTAGAGAGAGAAACAGAAACAATGAGAGAGAGAGAAAAGAGCGATAGAGAGAGGGAGTAGAGAGAAACAGAAACAAGGAGAGAGAAAGAGAGATAGAGAGAGGGGTTAGAGAGAGAAACAGAAACAATGAGAGAGAAAGAGAAAGAGAGAGAGAGAGAGAGAGAGAGGAAGAGCTATAGAGAGAGGGAGTAGAGAGAAACAGAAACAAGGAGAGAGAAAGAGAGATAGAGAGGAAGCGAGATAGAGAGAGGGAGTAGAGAGAAACAGAAACAAGGAGAGAGAAAGAGAGATAGAGAGAAAGAGAGATAGAGAGAGGGAGTAGAGAGAAACAGAAACAAGGAGAGAGAAAGAGAGATAGAGAGAGGGGTTAGAGAGAGAAACAGAAACAAGGAGAGAGAAAGAGAGATAGAGAGGAATCGAGATAGATAGAGGGAGTAGAGAGAAACAGAAACAAGGAGAGAGAAAGAGAGATAGAGAGAGGGGTTAGAGAGAGAAACAGAAACAAGGAGAGAGAAAGAGAGCGAGAGAGGGGTTAGAGAGAGAAACAGAAACAAGGAGAGAGAAAGAGGAAGAGCTATAGAGAGGGGTAGAGAGAGAAACAGAAACGAGGAGAGAGAAAGAGAGAGGGGGAGAAAGAGGAAGAGCTATAGAGAGAGGGTGTAGAGAGAAATAGAAACAAGGAGAGAGAAAGAGGAAGAGCTATAGAGAGAGGGGGTAGAGAGAGAAACAGAAACAAGGAGAGAGAAAGAGGAAGAGCTATAGAGAGAGGGGGTAGAGAGAGAAACAGAAACAAGGAGAGAGAAAGAGGAAGAGCTATAGAGAGAGGGGGTAGAGAGAAACAGAAACAAGGAGAGAGAAAGAGGAAGAGCTATAGAGAGAGGGGGTAGAGAGAGAAACAGAAACAAGGAGAGATTGTTATGTAGATTAAGTCACCTTCACACATACACTGATGGGAAAAATTTGATTCCAGACAGCAAAGGAGAAAAGGAGAAAAGCGACCAACACACACACACACACACACACACACACACACACACACACACACACACACACACACACACACACACACACACACACACACACACACACACACACACACACACACACACACACACACACACACACACACACACACACACACACACACACACACACACACACACACATCATATCTCCTTCAGGGGAAAACATCTGGAGGGTTTCAATGCTAAGCTGTACTTACTCCACTGAAGGATTGATCTATATATAGATATATATAGATATAGCCAACTCAATGTAGCAGCATCCTCCAATGCACCACAATACCGTAAGACTTTCTACACCCTCCAAACAGATCATAATAACCAGTCAAACTTCAAGTGAATGGTTGAAAATATGACTAGATTTCAACAATACGATCAGCAATCACTGACAAAAACAAATGCTGTAATGTGGGGATATTGACTGTACAAGCAGCAGTGGACTCTCTTTTCCCAGCAGAGATGCTTGGTGGAAGTGTTTGGGTCATGTGTGCTAAAATGTGCAACTCAGAAGCTTACCCTCCAACAAAAAGAGAATTGATTTCAGCTCAGTGGCAAATCTCCAGAGTGCTTCTCTGATTAGGTTAGTGGAGAACTCTTGAATACCCACCATGAATAACATCTGAATACATGAAGCCTTTTAACACTTTAAAACACTGGAGAACATTTCCTAATGCATGTGATCTGCTTCTCTAGTGTCATACACATACACACACATAGAGGACGTTCTCAGTGTGCTGGCCATAGGAAAACATTTTAAAGTAAGGGTCAAGTCTTAGAGAGGGAGAGAGTGAAGGAGAGAGAAGGAGGGAGAGAGAAGGTAGAGAGTGAAGGAGAGAGAGAAGGAGGGAGTGAGTATTATGTTGCCTCCAGGCCTATGAGAAACATCCACTTCAGACCCTCTTGACAGAACGACAGAAACACAACCCCTTTGATTCTGACTCAGCCGGAGGAAGATTGTGAGAGAGAGCGAGTGCGGTAGGTGAAAGAGTTGGAAAGACTCAGCAATCAATATCACAGAGGAGTACGCATGGTTAAAAGTAGAGGGACTAAAAGAGGCTTGTAGCTAAAAGAGTAAACAATTCCTAGTTTCCCTAGTTTGTCCCTCGTGTCTTACCGTAGCTCTAGTATCCCTACTGTTCCTCCTATCTTACCGTAGCACGCAGGAGTAGAGGCCCACGTCCTGCAGGTCGGCCGGTCTGAACCAGATGGCGTCCTCCTCCTTGCTCATGCGCACGCCGTTGAAGGAGATGGGCTCCTCGAAGTCTCCGTGGCCCAGGCCAGTGCTGCGGTACCACATGAGGCTGAGGCCCACGCTCTGAGCCTGGCTGTAGTTGGCCCGGATGTAGCCGTAGAACAGGGCACACTTCAGCCTCACCGGCTCTCCCTGCAGCACACGGTACTTCAGGTAATCCACTGACCAGTCTGTACAGAGGTCAACTATGGAGAGAGAGAGAGAGAGAGAGAGAAAGAGGATGTTATATGCTATTGAGTTAGTTATCCTCAAGACAGAGGAGAGAGAGTTAAATTCTTCTTTGTAGACAAGTCTGTACAGCTGTCAGCTATGTGGAGTGGGGGTTACACATGTTTCTATCCTACCATCATTAGTCCCCTCCTCCTCACTCAGTAAACATGGAAACAAAACAACAATGTTGTGCACTGAGCGAGAAAATATTACATCTGGGAAAACAGATTTCAGCTGAATTTCATCAGTGTGGCCTTGGTGGATGCTAAATCGGTGTGTGTGTGTATTTCCGTCCGTGCCACTTTCTGTTCGTATTCTCTCATCTTCTCTCATCCATTTCCATCCTTCTCACAAACGTTTACACCTGGAAAGGTGTATGGAAATATCTCCATCAGTGACGTCCGGACCCCGTAGTGCTGTAGACAGACTACTGTTTAAAACACCACCAAGACATCATACACTAAGTGATAGAGGGGAACACAGTTCTTTATTTGGATCCATATTAGCTCAATGTCTCCTCTCTGGACATGGTGGCAGAGAGGTTAACCCACGGCCAGCAATCAGTCTGCGATCACTTGTTTACAAATTTCACTTTGTGTGTGTGCGTGTGTATACGTGTATGTTTGTATGTGTGTGTGTGTGTGTGTGTGTGTGTGTGTGTGTGTGTGTGTGTGTGTGTGTGTAGTGCTACAGTAAAGGACCCCTGCTGTGTGCAATTCTAAGTGATACAGAACCCTCACAGGGACAACTACACTTGTAATTAATGCCCTTAATTACCAGAGCATGTGTGTGTGTTATATGACTGTGTGGGTGTCTGCCCAATTATTCCTCTTAATTAGCAGTAGGCCTCACAAATCTGAGTGTATTTGTATGTGCCTGTCTATGCGCGTGTGTGTGTGTGTGTGTGTGTGTGTGTGTGTGTGTGTGTGTGTGTGTGTGTGTGTGTGTGTGTGTGTGTGTGTGTGTGTGTGTGTGTGTGTGTGTGTGTGTGTGTGTGTGTGTGTGTGTGTGTGTGTGTGTGTGTGTGTGTGTGTGTGTGTGTACGGGAGAGAGAGAGAGTAATATATTAACTGTGGGATCTGTCTAATTAACACCCTTAATTATCAGAACAGGCTCCCTTCTGTTGACACGATTGTGAGGTTGTGATAAGCACGCACGCACGCGCGCACACACACACACACACACACACCTTTGGAATGTGATTACGTAACCACGGAGGGTGTTTCTGATAAACATTATTGACATTAAGAGATCATTGGAGTTGCTTTAGAAACAGACAGGCAATGTCCTTATCCAAATATCATCTCCACACAAATCCTATACGAAGGTTTTATTCCATTGCAGGCATCGCATTGGCCACCTTTGATAATCCAGTAGAGCATTAGATGTATTGGATTGGTTTGAAGGCTATTATTTATGATAATGAAAGTTGCCTTGATTAAGAGACAGAGTCATTAGACTAATTCTTCATTATTAAATGACGACTCTGCCTCTCACTGTAATATAATGTAAAACCTCTAACTCTCTCTTTCCCTCTACCTCTACCATTCTACCCCCCCCCCCACCATCTTCTCATTCCACATCCTTTCACAGTAATTTCACATTAAAATATCTCAAAATGTCCTATATTGCGCAAGCACACACACACACACACACACACACACACACACACACACACACACACACACACACACACACACACACACACACACACACACACACACACACACACACACACACACACACACACACACACACACACACACACACAGAGTGTTAAATCAACACTGAACAAGTAGAAACATATACACACTGGAACCAGTGTTAAATGAACACACTGCTTAAAGTAAAACCGTATTTCAATATTTCCCAGAGTGACTGTATTTGTTAGGTGACAAAAACATGGTTGTTGCATTCATCCATTTTAAATTGTCTTGGACATCACTCAGTGAAATCCTCAGTGAAGATGTTATCATAAAAATACCAAAATACCCTATGTATCATAAGGGCTTACCCTGCATTTGGAAAGTATTCAGACCCGTTCACTTTTCCCCCCAAAGAATTCTGTTACAGCCTTATTCTAAAACTGATGAAATTATTTTTCCCCTCATCAATCAACGCACAATACCCCATAATGACAAATCAAAAACCGTTTTTTTGAAATGTTAGCAAATTTTTTCCACAAAAAAAGAATCACTTTTACATAAGTATTCAGACCCTTTAGTCAGTACTTGGTTGAAGCATCTTTGGCAGCGATTACAGCCAAAAGTTTACTTATTTTTTCTACAAGCTTGGCTGTATATGGGGAGTTTCTCCCATTCTTCTCTCCAGATCCTACCAAGTTCTGTCAGGTTGGATGGGGAGCATCACTACACAGCTATTTTCAAGTCTCTCCAGAGATGTTCCATTGGGTTCAAGTCCAGACTCTGGCTGGGTCACTCAAGGACATTCAGAAACATGTCCCGAAGGCAATCTTGTGTTGTCTGGGCTGTATGTTTAGTGTTGTTGTCCTGTTGGAAGGTGAACCTTCACCCCCAGTCTGAGGTCCTGAGCACTCTGGAATAGGTTTTCATCAAGGATCTCTCTGTACTTTGTTCCGTTCATCTTTCCCTCGATCCCGACTAGTCTCCCAGTCCCTGCCACTGAAAAACATCCCCACAGCATGATGCTGCCTCCACCATGCTTCAGGGATGGTATTGGCCAGGTGATGAGCGGTGCCTGGTTTCCTCCACACGTGACGCTTGGCATTCAGGCCAAATAGTTTCATCTTGGTTCTAACATGTTCTGAGAGTCCTTTAGGTGCCTTTTGGCAAACTGTCATGTGCCTTTTACTGAGGAGTGGCTTCCATCTAGACACTCTACCATAAATGCTTGATTGGTGGAGTCCTTCTGGAAGGTTCTCCCATCTCCACAGAGGAAATCTGGAGCTCTATCAGAGTGAACATTGGGTTCTTGGTCACCTCCCTGACTAAGGCCCTATTACCCTGATTGTTCAGTTTTGCTGAACGGCCAGCTCCATGAGGAGTCTTAATGATTCCAAACTAGGAGGTCACTGTTTTTTGGGGGACCTTCAATGCTACAGAATTGTTTTGGTACCCTTCCCCAGATCTGTGTCTCAACACAATCCAGTCTTGGCGCTCCACGGACAATTATTTCTACCTCTTGGCTTGGTTTTTGACCTGACATGCACTGTCAACTGTGGGACCTTATATAGACAGGTGTGTGCCTTTCCAAATCATGTCCAATCAATTGAATTTTCCACAGGTGGACTCCAATCAAGTTGTGATCAATGAAAACAGGATGCACCTGAGGTAAATTTTGAGTCTCATAGCAAAAGGTCTGAATATAAATAAGTTATGTTTTTTATACATCTGCAAACATTTCTAAAACCTGTTTTTGTGTTGTGCATAGATTGATGAGATTAGAATAATGGCTGTAACGTAACCAATTGTGGAAAAAGGAGTCGGAATAATTAGTTTTGCCCTACGAGGGCCTGAAACTCATACACATCATTGTGGACCAAAACAGTGACCTGCAGGCCTGACATAGCTTGTAAACTGTCAATTTCAGGCCACTGTATTACACTCTGACAATTTGTTATTGCTTGGTTCCTAAAGGAGTACAAACAATTTCTTCGTCCCTTTAGTTACAGGTGCATAATACATACTGTAGGGTACCTTGACAGTGACAAAGCCATTTGTTGCTACCATGTACCAGTTTAAGTGGTCTAACACTCACGGGTGGCCCAAAATAATACTGAAAACCACGCCCCCACTAAACAATGCTTCCAATGTAATTTCCCAGTGTGCCTTGCCTTTTTGGTTGAATTTTAGAGTTACCACCCATGACTGTATTTGTTAGTGACAGAGACATGGTTGTTGAATTCATTCATTTTTCAATATTGTAGCCTTCACCAAGTGGGTTCCTATTTGAATGTTGTCATTAAACTTATAACAATAAATTAGTTGTCTCTATTGGGTTATTTTGAGGTCTAATATAACCCCAACACCATGGCCTGACACGAATGGTTTGCAGGCCTCGTGAGTCCCTAAGTAAGGCAGTTAACCCACTGTTCCCCGGGCGCCGGAGATGTGGTTCTCGATAAAGGCAGCCCCCAGCACCTCTCTGATTCAGAGGGGTTGGGTTAAATGTGGAAGACACATTTCAGTTGAAGACATTCAGGGTCACACAGTGTTTCTTGGTAGTCCTAAACAAATGTATTTTGAAACATACAGTAAGTATATACCTTACACAAGGAAGACACTGTAACATGTTAGAGATGAAATGTATTACATTTTGAGTTTGTGTCCCAATATTACACTTTATATACAGTGCCTTGCGAAAGTATTCGGCCCCCTTGAACTTTGCGACCTTTTGCCACATTTCAGGCTTCAAACATAAAGATATAAAACAGTATTTTTTTGTGAAGAATCAACAACAAGTGGGACACAATCATGAAGTGGAACGACATTTATTGGATATTTCAAACTTTTTTAACAAATCAATAACTGAAAAATTGGACGTGCAAAATTATTCAGCCCCTTTACTTTCAGTGCAGCAAACTCTCTCCAGAAGTTCAGTGAGGATCTCTGAATGATCCAATGTTGACCTAAATGACTAATGATGATAAATACAATCCACCTGTATGTAATCAAGTCTCCGTATAAATGCACCTGCACTGTGATAGTCTCAGAGGTCCGTTAAAAGCGCAGAGAGCATCATGAAGAACAAGGAACATACCAGGCAGGTCCGAGATACTGTTGTGAAGAAGTTTAAAGCCGGATTTGGATGCAAAAAGATTTCCCAAGCTTTAAACATCCCAAGGAGCACAGTGCAAGCGATAATATTGAAATGGAAGGAGTATCAGACCACTGCAAATCTACCAAGACCTGGCCATCCCTCTCAACTTTCAGCTCATACAAGGAGAAGACTGATCAGAGATGCAGCCAAGAGGCCCATGATCACTCTGGATGAACTGCAGAGATCTACAGCTGAGGTGGGAGACTCTGTCCATAGGACAACAATCAGTCGTATATTGCACAAATCTGGCCTTTATGGAAGAGTGGCAAGAAGAAAGCCATTTCTTAAAGATATCCATAAAAAGTGTTGTTTAAAGTTTGCCACAAGCCACCTGGGAGACACACCAAACATGTGGAAGAAGGTGCTCTGGTCAGATGAAACCAAAATGGAACTTTTTGGCAACAATGCAAAACGTTATGTTTGGCGTAAAAGCAACACAGCTCATCACCCTGAACACACCAACCCCACTGTCAAACATGGTGGTGGCAGCATCATGGTTTGGGCCTGCTTTTCTTCAGCAGGGACAGGGAAGATGGTTAAAATTGATGGGAAGATGGATGGAGCCAAATACAGAACCATTCTGGAAGAAAACCTGATGGAGTCTGCAAAAGACCTGAGACTGGGACGGAGATTTGTCTTCCAACAAGACAATGATCCAAAACATAAAGCAAAATCGATTTATGTTGTAAAAGCAGCAAAAGGTGGCGCTACAAAGTATTAACTTAAGGTGCGAAAGGGGACTCGATGTTGATGGTCAGCATGGCGGAGGTGTTGTTGCCTATCCTCACCACATGGGACTGGCTCTTCAGGAAGTCAAGGATCCGGTTGCAGTGGGAGGTGTTCCGTCCCAAGCTTGTTGATGAGCTCTGAGGGGACTATGGTGTTGAACACTGAGCTGTAGTCTATAAACAGCATTCTCACAAAGTTATTTCCCAAGGGCAGTGTGAAGTGCAAGAGGGCAGTGTGAAGTGCAATTGAGATTGCACTGTGGATCTGTTGGGTAAGTATGCAAATTGGAGTGGGTCCAGGGTGTCTGGGATGATGTTGTTGACATGTGTCATGACCAGCCTTTCAAAGCACTTTATAATTACAGATGTAATGTCATTTCGACAGGTTACCTTGGAGATCTTGGGAACAGGGACAATGGTGGTCAGTTTGAAACATGTTGGGATTACAGACTGGGACAAGGAAAGATAGAAAATGTCCACGAACACACTTGCCAGCTGGTCTGCACATGCTTTGAGAACACACCCCGGTAATCCGTCTGGTCCGTTGGCCTTCCCGTATATTCCAGGTAGACATGTTAGGTCATGGCACTCTGAATTTTGTACTACAGTGAAGTGGCAGATGGTATTCTATGACAGTACTAAGGCTCAGAACACTGAAGCGAAGTGTGTGTGTGTGTGTGTGTGTGTGTGTGTGTGTGTGTGTGTGTGTGTGTGTGTGTGTGTGTGTGTGTGTGTGTGTGTGTGTGTGTGTGTGTGTGTGTGTGTGTGTGTGTGTGTGTGTGTGTGTGTGTGTGTGTGTGTGTGTGTGTGTGCCTGGGACTGATAGAGAGAAGGAGGTGTGGACCACAGTAGATCATGATGTTTTGTGATATGGTGGAATACTATAGGTGAATTAGCAGAAGGGGGTGATAAATGCAAGTATTGTAGTTCTCTATACAGAAGTGTCTGGTGTGAATGGTGTAGAGGGAGAGAGACAGTGAGAGGTCTGGGCTGTAGTATTCCTTCTTCTGCAGACACATTGATTTCTCTGGCTGGCATGGTGGGAATGTGGTAGGAAATGTCAGCCTGTCATTAAGTTGATCCAACTGGTTGAGTTTCACGCATACAGTGTCTTCAGAAGGTACTCACACCCTTTGACTATTTCCACATGTTGGTGTGTTACAGCCTGAATTTAAATTGACGAGTACCCCTTTCCTGCAGTTGAATGACCAAAGCGCACTCTAGTGGCTTCATGGGTGGAATGTTATTCATATTTGCAATAATTTCATAATTAATGAACATTGGGTGGGAAATGATGCCGAAAATTCTATGTTTCTATGTCAAATTGTTTTGTTATATTTCAGTCTTCTGTGATGTACAGTGCCTTGCGAAAGTATTCGGCCCCCTTGAACTTTGCGACCTTTTGCCACATTTCAGGCTTCAAACATAAATATATAAAACTGTATTTTTTTGTGAAGAATCAACAACAAGTGGGACACAATCATGAAGTGGAACGATTTATTGGATATTTCAAACTTTTTTAACAAATCAAAAACTGAAAAATTGTGCGTGCAAAATTATTCAGCCCCTTTACTTTCAGTGCTGCAAACTCTCGCAAGGTCGCAAAGTTCAAGGGGGCCGAATACTTTCGCAAGGCACTGTTGGTCCCTCTCCCCACAAGCAAAACATTTTACTCAAGGACCAATAAAGTCTGCAATGAAGAATATTCCACCTTTTTGCATTTTGAGAAAAACACTTAAAACGCTACTCTGGCAACGAACGACTGATCGGCACGAAACTTGATATCGGCTATCTATGGACCAAGGTCTCTCAACACACTATTTCCCAGGCTAGTATGTCAAACAACATGGCTTCTACTGACCAATAAATATACCAATAAATATTCACATAGGCGTGTCTCACACATAAATGCCTAAAAATCAGTCATGGATATTCGTCATGGATAGTCATGGATATTCAAACTGTCCAGTTTGAGTGTTTTTTGCAGCTCATTCCAGTAGCTAGCTGCAGCAAACTGAAAAGAGGAGCGACCCAGGGATTCGTGTGCTTTGGGGACCTATAACAGAATGTGACTGGCAGAACAGGTGTTGCATGTGGACGATGAGGGCTGCAGTAGATATCTCAGATAGGGGGGAGTGAGGCCTAAGAGGGTTTTACAAATAAGAATCAACCAGTGGGACTTGCGACGGGTATACAGAGATGACCAGTTTACAGAGTATAGAGTGCCGTGATGTGTCCTATAAGGAGCTTTGGTGGCAAATCTGATGGCCAAATGGTAAAGAACATCTAGCCGCTCGAGAGCACCCTTACCTGCCAATCTGTAAATTACTGTTTCCTTAATCTAGCATGGGTAGGATGGTCATCAGGGTTAGTTTGGCAGCTGGGTTGAAAGAGGAGCGATTACAATAGAGGAAACCAAATCTAGATGTAATCTTAGCCTGCAGCTTGGATATGTGCTGGGAGAAGGACAGTCTACCGTCTAGCCATTTTCCCAAGTACTTGTATGAGGTGACTACTTCAGAGGTAGTAATCACATCGGTGGGGAGAGAGGCATTCTTCTTACCAAACCACATGACCTTTGTTTTGGAGGTGTTCAGAACAAGGTTAAGGGCAGAGAAAGCTTCTAACAAAACTTGGTACACGTTTCAAACACTGTCAAGACTCCACATATGCAAACACCTTCATATCGCCCTTACGGTGGCGCTATAACGGGCAAATTTTTGCATTGCTTGATCAAAAAAATTGGCACGCATCCAGGTGATGAGCCGAGCTAACCTGTAATGCAAGGTTGAGTTTGGACACATTGTGGCGCTGTTGGACAGGAAAAAACATGAATGCAAGCTCAGTGGTGTATAGACTGTTTCAGCTAGAGCCTTGGAAAATGGTTTGAAGATGTGCAGCCATAGATATTATATACCAAATCTGGTGCCGATCGGTCCAGCGGTTCTGGAGAAAAAGGCGTTTAAAGTAGTCAACATCATTGAAAATGGTCCAAAATACATCAAAGTATATTATATTGCATGATCAGTTTGATTTTGAGTTCTGATTTGGCAAGCTTGGTAAACAGTACAGAAGTAGTTCATCCCAGCTTTAATGTTTGTTATTATAATTTTTCAGCTCTGCATCGTTGGGATGGGCTCGTAAGCAAGAATTTCACAGTGAAGTGTACACCCGTTGTATTCGGCGCATGTGACAAATCAAATTTGATTTGGGTGCCAGCTGGCATTGTTAGTCAGTGTGCATGAGTGTATGTGTGTGTTTATGAATAACTCTTGTTGAATGTATTCTAGCTCAGGGCTCTGTATTTATTGTCTAGCTGTGGTGTCAAACAAAGACAGACAGGACCCTGATCTGCCTGGGGGTCACACATAGCAATAAGGTCTCTCTGTGGGTGACACAGTATATACACACACACACGCCCAACCACGCACTGGCATGCACGTAACCACCCAACCATTCACACTGACAGACGCACGCAGGCACACACACGTTGAGTACACACCTATTCCCTCTCTCTCCATTTCTCATCTCCCTTTCCTTTACCCTGTTTCTCTTCCCTCACTCTCCTTCCTCCCTCCCACTCTCCACCTCGCTCTCCCTCCCCCAACCTCTCTCTTTACCCCTGTCCTCTCTCCTGTGTTCTCGAACTGCTCCTGCAATGAAGCGTAATTATCAGATGTTGGGTGGGTGGTGTGATCCTACCATGGCCAGAAGAAACAGTCAACAATCGCAATAGATCGCTAACTATCTGAATATCGAACTGAATATCTTTTGTATGTACAGTCTCAGTCTTTAAGAGTCTTGTTTAGCTGTTACTCTACATGGGTTTACTACACCTAATGCTATATACCTTAAGTTATATAACAGAGTTTCACTGCTATAAAAAAGCACTTGATTCTAATGCAGTAAGGGTAGAATTACACAGACAAATGTATAGTCTAACTGTAATTCTTACCCAAGTAAGCTCACCCTGCACAGTGCCCCAGGGTAGTCAGAGGTAGGGGTAGGGTTTAAGGGTGTATGTGAACCAGGGGTAATTGAGTAGAATGAATAGTCTACGGTTCAGGGACTTAGTACCCCTGGGGTGGAGATTAAACACACTGGGAGTGTATTCCGACCCAGCTGCACACACACACACACACACACACACACACACACACACACACACACACACACACACACACACACACACACACACACACACACACACACACACACACACACACACACACACACACACACACACACACACACACACACACACACACACACACACACACACACACACACTGTACTTAACACACACACTGTGTGTGCATATACAGATGTTGTTGATACACAGTGTGATACATATGTATGTACGAAGACATACACACTGCAGTGCGTGCGTGCGTGCGTGCGTGCGCGCGCGTGTGTGTGTGGTTATATGTGAGCTCTTCAACGGTTCTCTTGGAGTTCACAAAAGGTAGAGGTGGCTCATTGTATTATTTTTTAGGCATGGTTTGTGCACAGCTCTTTTTGTGTACCCGTGAGTGAGAATGTCATTACAGTTCATCTAATGTGGTGTGTTATGCCTTTACATTTTATATACCACAATGGCCCAGGATGGTGTCTTGTGGAAGACTCACGGATGGCCTTGGGTCAATAAATCAGTCAGTGGTTCTCAATTCTGAGAGGTGAGGTAGCTCACTTCATTCAACTTGTCAATTAACACAGTAATAACACCTTTGGAATATAATATGGCTGACCAGAATAAAAACACTGTACGGTTCTTCAAAAGGATCTACAAAGAACCTTTCAGATTGAGAATGGTTCTATAAAAAATGTTGTTTCTATATAGACCCAATTAGAATCTTATGAGCATGATTATTTATTGAATCTTCAAAAAAGGGTTCCGTTATGGTTACAAGCCAAAGAACCCCTATTTGGTACTATTTAGAACCATTATATATATATGTGTGTGTGTATATATATATATATGTGTGTGTGTGTGTTTGGTGTCAAACACATAGCTGCTCACCATACTCTTTATTCTCCAATCGCCATCTGACTTCTCTCCCAGTCCCTTTCTCTGTATATCTCTCCCTCCCTCCCTCTCTAGCTCTCCCTCCCTTTATATCTACCTACAGTTGAAGTCAGAAGATTACATATACCTTAGCCAAATACATTTAAACTTGGTTTTTCACAATTCCTGACATTAGTAGTAAAAAGTCCCTGTCTTAGGTCAGTTAGGATCACCGCTTTATTTTAAGAATGTGAAATGTCAGAATAATAGTAGAGGGAATTATTTATTTCAGCTTTTATTTCTTTCATCACATTTCCAGTGGGTCAGAAGTTTACATAAACTCAATTAGTATTTGGTAGCATTGCCTTTAAATTGTTTAACTTAACTTGGGTCGAATGTTTTGGGTAGCCTTCCACAAGCTTCCCACAATAAGTTGGCCCATTCTTCCTGACAGAGCTGGTGTAACTGAGTCAGGTTTATAGGCCTCCTTGCGAGCACACACTTTTACAGTTCTGCCCACAAACTTTCTCAGGGCTTTGTGATGGCCACTCCAATACATTGACTTTGCTGTGCTTAAGCCATTTTGCCACAACTTTGGAAGTATGCTTGGGGTCATTGCCCATTTGGAAGACCCATTTGCAACCAAGCTTTAACTTCCTGACGGATGTCTTGAGATGTTGCTTCAATATATCCACATAATTGTCCTCCTCATGATGCCATCTATTTTGTGAAGTGCACCAGTCCCTCCTGCAGCAAAGCACCCCCACAACATGATGCTGCCACCCCCGTGCTTCACGGTTGGGATGGTGTCCTTCGGCTTGCAAGCCACCCCCTTTTTCCTCCAAACATAACCATGTTAATTATGGTCAAACAGTTCAATTTTTGTTTCATCAGACCAGAGGACATTTCTCCAAAAAAGTACGATCTTTGTCCCCATGTGCAGTTGCAAACCGTAGTCTGGCTTTTTTTATGGCGGATTTGGAGCAGTGGCTTCTTCCTTGTTTAAAGGCACAGTCAATTTAGTGTATGTAAACTTCTGACCCACTGGAATTGTGATACAGTCAATTATAAGTGTGCGCATCCAACCCGGAAGCCAGCCGCACCAATGTGTCAGAGGAAACACTGTACACCTGGCGACCTGGTTAGCGTGCACTGAGCCCGGCCCGCCACAGGAGTCGCTAGTGCGCGATGAGACAAGGATATCCCTACCGGCCAAACCCTCCCTAACCCGGACGACGCTATGACAATTGTGCGTCGCGCCACAGACCTCCCGGTCGCGGCCGGCTGCGACAGAGCCTGGGCACGAACCCAGAGTCTCCGGTGGCACAGATAGCACTGCGAAGCAGTGGCCTAGAGCACTGCGCCACCCAGGAGGTCAGAGAATGTTTTTTAAACGAATACAATGCTTTTAGTTTTAGATGACCAGTGTATTATTCATCACCCATTCTGCTACTGACTGTAACTCCTTATTTAGAAGTTCCGTGATCTCACTGGCTTCGGGTGGTGACATGTAGCGTGGAATCATCCACATACATAGTCATTCAAACATTGTGTTTGACCAGCGACAAATCATTTGTAAAAATAGGAGAAGAGTCACGGCCCAAATTCAAAACATGAATCTCTTTCATTACTAGATATTTTATATAAACAGATGATGGTTCACTGTTCGATGGTGTCTCTTCTCTTCTGAGTTCATCCACTTCACTAGTGAAATAGTTATTGAAATGATTGGCAATAGCAAAAGGTTTTGTTATAAATGACACATCAACTTCAATAAATACAACTTTTTTTTTTACCATTATATCATTTCATTTACTCCAAAGTCTTTTTCCATTGTGTTTTAAATCATTTATTTGGTAATATAATTTATTCTTCTTTTTCGTAGGTTTAGTCACAACATTTCTCAATTTACAGTATGTCAACCAATCAGCTGAGCAGCCTGACTTGTTTGCCACACCTTTTGCATCATTTCTATTGAACCATATCATTTCAAAATTCCCCATCAATCCAGGAGGCTCTAACAGTCCTCACGGTTAGTTTCTTAACAGGTGCAGCAAGATCAACAATTAGCATGAATAATTTTACAAATACTTCCAGTGCTGCATCTGGATTCATTTTCTCTCAAACATCAGACCAACATGCTGTTATTAACATACATTCTGTTAACGTAGCACACATTTTCAAGCATTGCACACATGTTATACAAATAATGACTGTTAGCACTTGGTGGCCTATAGCAGCACCCCAAAAGAAGAGGCTTCAGATGAGGCAGGTGAACTTGCTCCACATCAACAACATTTGACATGAGATCCTCTCTAACAGGGATATGGCTCTGAACATATAAAGCAACACCTCCCCCAGCCCAGTGTTTTTGCATACGTGCTTGTTTTGGGTGTATTAACAAATCACCAGTCTTCAATTATATGTAAATGCAGCCCAAACCTGATCATTTCTCCCTGATGAGGGGAAAGGCAGAGGAGCTTCCTGTCTATGTATGTCTGCCTGTACAGTATGTGTGTCCATCTGTCCCAAAACCATATGGACTCACCCAGTCGACTGTGTCCTACTGTACGGGACACGATTCACGACATCCCCCTCTCACACACTCCAATGCATGCACACACTCACAAAAGTGCATGCAAGTACGCACACACACACGCACTTAAAACAGAACTAGAGGTTATTCTTGCCTTCTCCTACTTCTGTCTTGTTTCTCAATCTGCTGAAATGAGGAGGAACTAACATAATCAAAGGTAGCGAAACCAATATATATGTCCCCCTGGACCCAGAGTCACTGGATCCACAAGGCACTTAAGTTCCCCCCAGAGAGGAAGAGCTTATAGACAGAGTGAGACATGTTTGATATCTTAATGACATGACAGAGACTGAGAGATGACAGCCACAGAGATGTGATGAGATAGGATAAGAAGAAAAAAAAAGCTTGAACAATTTGATACAGTTTCAGAGTTGTACGACAATATGGATTTCTATTTTCTTTGATTATTGATTATTGAGCATCCTTTGATAATTCATAATCTGGTGAAGCATCTGCACCCTCTGATCTACAAGGTTGTGTGAAGGTGGCTGTCACGTTGAGGATGCCACATATAGAAACCGTGGTGAGTTGTGTGTACTGTCCTTGACCAAGTTCATGCCTGCTGTAACACAATCTTATAATAGCTCCTCCAATTGACATCAAATTAACAAGGATTCCTTTATAGAACAGACTGTTCCCCTGTTGGGTGAGAAAGGGTGTCACTCACTCACTCAGTCACATTAGCTATTTGACTTTCTCAGTGTGTTTGTATCTGTCTCGCTCTCGCCGTTCTCTCTCCCTCCTCTCTCCCTCCTCTCTCTCGCTCCCGCTCACACACACATACACACTCTCTCTATCTCCACTGTGTGTGTGTGTGTGTGTGCGTGCATGTGCGTGCGTGCATGCGTGTGTGAAAGACTATGACCTAATAACATTAGATCCGGATAGCGCTCATACTTTTTCCGAGGCAAATCACTGCAGTGAGTAATATAAATATACACACCGTGCATTCAGAAAGTAAATAAAAACATTCTCATCAATAAACACCCCATAATAAATACCCAAATACCCCACAATGACAAAGTAAAAACAGGTTTTAAGACATTATTTACATAAGTATTCAGACCCTTTGCTATGAGACTAGAAACTGAGCTCAGGTGCATCCTGTTTCCGTTGATCATACTTGAGATCTTGATGCTCAACATGATTGGAGTCCACCTGCGGCAAATTCCATTTATTGTACATGATTTGGAGAAGCACAGGCCTGTCTACATAAGGTCCCACAGTTGACAGTGAATGTCAGAGCAAGAACCAAGCCATGAGGTCGAAGGGATTGTCCGTAGAGCTCCTGAGACAGGGATGTGTTGAGGCACAGGTCTAGGGAAGGGTACCAAAACACTTCGGCAGCATTCAAGGTCCCCAAGGACACAGTTTGGAACCACCAAAACTCGTCCTAGAGCTGGCCGCCCAGCCAAACTGTGCAATCAAGGGAAAAGGGCCTTGTTCAGGGAGGTGGCCAAGAACCCAATGGTGACTATGACATAGGTTCAGAGTTCCCCTTGGCACTCCACCGATCAGGCCTTTATGGTAGAGTGGCCAGATGGAAGCCACTCCTCAGTAAAAGGCAAATGACAGCCTGCTTGGAGTTTAACAAAAAGGACCTAAAGGACTGACCATGGTGAACATGACTGAACTCTTTGGCCTGAATGCCAAGAATCATGTCTGTAGGAAACCTGACACCATCCCTACGGTGAAGCATGGTGGTGGCAGCATCATGCTATGGGGATGTTTATAGCATCAGGGACTGGGAGACTAGTCAGGATCGAGAAAAAGATTAACGAAGCAAAAAACAGAGAGATCCTTGATGAAAACCTGCTCCAGAACGCTCAGGACCTGAGACTGGGGCAAAGAATCACCTTCCAACAGGACAACGGCCCTAAGCACACAGCCAAGACAACACAGGAGTGGCTTCGGGACATGTCTCTGAATGTCCTGAGTGGCCCAGCCAGAGCCCGGATTTCAACCCCATCGAACATCTCTGAACAGACCTGCTGTGCAGCGACACTCCCCATCCAACCTGACAGAGCTTGAGAGGATTTGCAGAGAAGTATGTGAGAAACTCCCAAAATACAAGTGTGCCAAGCTTGTAGCATCATACCCAAGAAGAGTCAATGCTGTAATCGCTGCCAAAGGTGCTTCAACAAAGTACTGAGGTCTGAATAATTATGTAAATGTTATATTTCAATAAAAATACAAAATAAATGTTAGAAAATCTAAAAACCTATTTTTGCTTTGTCATTATGAGTTAATGTTTGTAGATCGATGAGGGGAAAAAACAATTTAATACATTTTAGAATAAGGCTGTAACGTAACAAAATGTGGAAAAAGTAAAGGGGTCTGAATACTCTCCGAATGGACTGTTTGTATACCACCTGTGTTGTATTAGTGTGTGCTTTCTGTGTGCATCTGTGTGCGTGCTTGTGTGTGTGAAGAGCTGGGGTGATAATTATTTGTCAAATTAGAGGCTATGGATCCTAGCATGAGTGGAAAAACACTCCAGAATGTTGAGAGGACATTTCCCAGTGCGTTGTATGCTACTGAGGGAGATTAGCAGGCTGACCGGTCAGCACCACAATCACACACAGCACAGAGACACTCAGGATACACACATACAATGAACATTAAAACGCTAAGGAAGATGAGAGGAGAGGATGTGAAAGAAAGGAGACGAGACGAGAGAGGATGGTGGGGTGAAGAGCACCTTCCTTCTAGAGGAGGAGAGAAGAGGAGGAGAGAAGAGGAGGAGACTTGTATTTATGGAGAGTAAGCTGAACCTAGATCTGTTCATAAGGGTAAACTCAATGATGCTGATATCAGGAGAGGGATCTAATATATATTAAAAACTGGTTGGTTCAAGCCCTGAATGCTGATTGGCTGACAGCCATGGTATATCAGACCATATACCACAGGTATGACAAAACATTTATTTTTACTACTCTAATTACGTTGGTAACCAGTTTATAATAGCAATAAGGCACCTCTGGGGTTTGTGGTATATTGCCAATATACCATGGCTAAGGGCTGTGTCCAGGCACTCCGCGTTGCGTCGTACAGAGAACAGCCCCTAGCCGTCGTATATTGGCCATATACCACACCCCCTTGGGCCTTACTGCTTATATATATATAATAACAGTATAATAACAATATAATAATAATATAATATAATAACATAATAGAATAATAGAGTAATAGAATAACAATATAATAATAATATAATACTATACTGAACAAAAAAGCATTTACAAAGATTTTACTGAGTTAAGGTTCACATAAGGAAATCCATCAATGGAAATAAATTCATGAGGCCCTGATCTATGGATTTCACTGGGAATACAGATATGCATCTGTTGGTCACAGATACTTTAAAGAAGAAGGTAGGGGCGTGGATCAGAAAACAAGTCAGAGGGCCTCCCGGGTGGCACAGTGGTTAAGGGCGCTGCAGCGCCAGCTGTGCCATCAGAGTCCCTGGGTTCGCGCCCAGGCTCTGTCGTAACCGGCCGCGACCGGGAGGTCTGTGGGGCGACGCACAATTGGCCTAGCATTGCCCGGGTTAGGGAGGGCTTGGTCGGTAGGGGTGTCCTTGTCTCATCGTGCACCAGCGACTCCTGTGGCGGGCTGGGCGCAGTGTGCGCTAGCCAAGGTGGCCAGGTGCATTGGTGGCGCATTGGTGTGGTTGGCTTCCGGGTTGGATGCACACTGTGTTAAGAAGCAGTGCGGCTTGGTTGGGTTGTGTATCGGAGGACGCATGACTTTCAACCTTCGTCTCTCCCGAGCCCGTACGGGAGTTGTAGCGATGAGACAAGATAGTAACTACTACAACAATTGGATACCATGAAATTGGGGAGAAAAAGGGGTAAAAAAAAAATAATTAATAATAATAAAACAAGTCAGTATCTGGTCTGACCACCATTTGCCTCATGCAGCACGACACATTCTTTGCTGTTGATTGTGGCCTGTCCCATTCCTCTTCAATTGGTGTGCGATATTGGCGGGAATTGGAACATGCTGTCAATGGCATGTCTGGTGACTATGCAGACCATGGAAAAACTGAGACATTTTCAGCCTTCAGGAATTGTGTATAGATCTTTGAGACATGCTGAAATTACCATGCTGAAACATGAGGTGATGGCGGCGGATGAATGGCACGACAATGGGCCTCAGGATCTCATCCCTATATCTCTGTGCATTTAAATTGTCAGCGATAAAATGCAATTGTGTTTGTGGTCTTTAGCTTACACCTGCCCTTTCCATGACCCCACCGCCACAATGTTCACATCATCAAACCGCTCGTCCACATGATGCCATACACGTGTTCTGCGGTTGTGAGGCTGGTTGGACGTACTGCCAAATTCTCTAAAACAATGTTAGAGCCGGCTTATGGTAGAGAAATTAACATTAGATTCACTGGCAACAGCTCTGGAGGACATTCCTGCAGTCAGCATGCCAATTGTACTCTCCCTCATAAAACTTGAGACATCTGTGGCATTGTGTTGTGTGACAAAACTGCACATTTTAAAATGGCCTTTCATTGTCCGCAGCACAAGATGCACCTGTGTAATGATCATGCTGTTTATTTCATTTGTTTGTACTTTTTACCCCTTTTTCTCCCCAATTTCGTGATATCAAAATGGTAGTTACAGTCTTGTCCCATCGCTGCAAGTCCCTTACGGAGAGAGGCAAAGGTCGAGAGCCAGGCGTCCTCTGAAAAACACGACCCTGCCATGTCGCATGGCTTCTTGACACAATGCCCGCTTAACCCGGAAGCCAACCGCACCAATGTGTCAGAGGAAACACCCCACAGCTGGCACCCGAAGTCATCGTGCATGCGCCCGGACGTAAAAAGGAGTCGCTAGAGCGCGAGGGGACAGGGACATCCAATTGTGTGCCGCCTCATGGGTCTCTCGGTCACGGCCGGCTGCAACACGGCCCGGGATCGAACTCGGATCTGTAGTGACGCCTCTAGCACTGCAGTTTAATCAGCTTCTTGATGTGCCACACGTGTCAGGTGGATGGATTATCTTGGCAAAAGAGAGGAATAAGCTTTTTGTGCATATGGGATCTTTTATTTCCACTCCTGAAGTAATGGGACCAACACTTTACAAGTTGCATTTTTTTGTTCAGTATATAATATTATAAGCCATTTATTTGTGCATACATTTTACGTATGGGTGGCCCCGGGATTCAAACACACTACCCTGGTGGTGCTAGCGCCATGCTCTACCACGTGGGCCATACAGGATCTCACAGCCCCACCCCAAGCAAAACTGTGACTGGTCACCGTGGCACCCTCTCATTGCCTGGGAGAGGAGAGTGTGATGGGTCTATACTCACACACCTCCTACACTACTACGGCACTGCAGCACTCTCAGGTACACACACACACACTGACACCCACACACGGTGATACACACACACTGATACAAACGCACCGACACGCTGAAACAGAAGGCTCAATTCAATGGATCCTGCATTGCGGTAATAACACAGTAGCTCTCTTTTGTCATTGTAGTCGTATTAAATCACATGGTCTCGGGTGCCTGTCTTGACAATCAACCAATCAATTAGTAAAATCAACAAAAAAGAGCTTTACGTACCTGAATGAGGAAAGAATCAGAGGAGAGGAAGGAGAAAGGGATCCATCATCCACAGCATTATAGAAGAGAGGAAAGAGAGAGAACATGTCATTAGTATGGGTATAAAACATGTAGAGGACAGACTTATTGAATGTGTTAAAACAGAGCACGTCATCAGAGCAGTCTGGTGTCTATTAGAGAGTATTAGTGCTGTCCATGGTACTAAAAGCTGTTTGTGAGTGGGTGAACTGTCCATGGTGCTGAAATGTGTTGAGCAGCTCGTGTGCCAGGAAGCCATGGGTTGCAGCATCATGCTATAGAGACCACCAGATATGAACAACAACACCTACGTCAAAAGCTCTACAGACATCTCCTGGTGGGTACTTATATTTGTCCTATTTCATGTGTGAATTGGAAATGTGATTTTTGAATATCACAACTCTCCCTGAGACCACCTCGGAGGGCACATCAACATATGTTTCACCTTGTCGGCTCGGGGATTTGAACAAGCAACCTTTCTGTTACTGGCCCACAACTGTAACTGCTAGGCTACCTGTCACCCTGCAGTTACACACATTACACACACTGAGTGTATAGAACATTAGGAACACCTTCCTAATACTGAGTTACATCTCCCTGTTTTGGCCCTCAGAACAGCCTCAATTCGTCAGGCCATGGACTCTACAAGGTGTCGAAAGCATTCCACAGGGATGCTGGCCCATGGTGACTCCAATGCCGATTATAATAATTATAATAATTATAAAGACAAGTAATATGCACACTGACCCAATTATAAAGACAGGTAATATGCACACTGACCCAATTATAAAGACAGGTAATATGCACACTGACCCAATGATAAAGACAGGTAATATGCACACTGACCCAATTATAAAGACAGGTAATATGCACACTGACCCAATGATAAAGACAGGTAATATGCACACTGACCCAATTATAAAGACAAGTAATATGCACACTGACCCAATTATAAAGACAGGTAATATGCACACTGACCCAAAGATAAAGACAAGTAATATGCACACTGACCCAATTATAAAGACAAGTAATATGCACACTGACCCAATTATAAAGACAGGTAATATGCACACTGACCCAATTATAAAGACAGGTAATATGCACACTGACCCAATTATAAAGACAGGTAATATGCACACTGACCCAATGATAAAGACAGGTAATATGCACACTGACCCAATGATAAAGACAGGTAATATGCACACTGACCCAATGATAAAGACAGGTAATATGTACACTGACCCAATGATAAAGACAGGTAATATCCACACTCAACGGGGATATGGCCGATGTTCTCTGCTGGTGCCAATAAGATAGGCTACTGTTCGCTCAATTAAGTTAACAATGTTGATAACACAAAGACAGATTGTAGTTTTTTCATTGTCTTCTCTTTACAGCAATAGCCATTTGCTTTCCAAACTGTTTTTCAGCGATTGTATGTTTAAATATTGTGATATGCCTGGCTGGGTCTCTCTGCTTATCACTGACAGTCTCAACTCAACAATCATCTACTTGGTATTTGCAGCACGCGCTGCCCAAATTGTGGGCCCTTCTGACTGTAGGCAATGCAATTTAAAACAATCCACAACTTTTTTTTTTAAAAAGCTAATGATCCTCTGTGTAGTACACTATTTGAAATTATTTTATTCAATTCTGTATAAACAGGAGTATGCAAATTAGGCTATATAATTCTTGCAATTTAATTCAATTTACTTTGGGGAAAGCTTCCCCTTGCCTTATGGACATGCTGCCTATGCTTTTTAATGTGGCATAAACACAACCAGTTTTCATCTGATTGGCAAACAATCACCTAACAAAGGCACTACTGTAGGCTACCCTGTGCACCTGCAGTCAGATGAATGGAAAGAGACATTGGTCACAAAAACAACCTAGGTGCACTGTAATGGCATTCTGCGGTTGTAATTAGGCTTACACTTGTAGCCTGAATTGATGCATCCACTGTTGTCCGGGGGTGTCCTCGGATGGGGCCACAGTGTCTCCTAACCCCTCCTGTCTCAGCCTCCAGTATTTATGCTGCAGTAGTTTGTGTCGGGGGGCTAGGGTCAGTTTGTTATATCTGGAGTACTTCTCCTGTCCTATTCGGTGTCCTGTGTGAATCTAAGTGTGCGTTCTCTAATTCTCTCCTTCTTTCTCTCTCTCGGAGGACCTGAGCCCTAGGACCATGCCCAAGGACTACCTGACATGATGACTCCTTGCTGTCCCCAGTCCACCTGGCCATGCTGCTGCTCCAGTTTCAACTGACCTGAGCCCTAGGACCACGCCCCACGACTACCTGACATGATGACTCCTTGCTGTCCCCAGTCCACCTGGCCATGCTGCTGCTCCAGTTTCAACTGTTCTGCCTTACTATTATTCGACCATGTTGGTCATTTATGAACATTTGAACATCTTGGCCATGTTCTGTTATAATCTCCACCCAGCACAGCCAGAAGAGGACTGGCCACCCCACATTGCCTGGTTCCTCTCTAGGTTTCTTCCTAGGTTTTGGCCTTTCTAGGGAGTTTTTCCTAGCCACCGTGCTTCTACACCTGCATTGCTTGCTGTTTGGGGTTTTAGGCTGGGTTTCTGTACAGCACTTTGAGATATCAGCTGATGTACGAAGGGCTATATAAATACATTTGATTTGATTTGATGTGTTGTCCACGAGCTCCGTTGTCTCCTCAGCCACTCAGCTCTGCCTTGACACAAATGTAAGTCTTCTCCTCCAACCAAAACCAAATTGGAGCGTTTCCACCCGGTTTCCAGTCAATATTCCATGCAGTAATGTTCAATCATTTTGTAATAGCCTGTAGTGTTTTGGGCATGTTGTATTAATTGCGATAAGCTCATGTTTAACAGTACCAGCTTGCTTTCACCCCTTGTCTATGTCATGGAAAGAGCAGGTGTTCTTACTGTTTTGTATTCAGTGTATTTCATGGAACAAAATGCACTGCTACATAGCAGAGCTAAATGGCATTCGTAATGATGTACAATGTGTCATATTGTAGTTACCATTACTTAGTCATTTGAAACACACGAGTGAATAACATGGATTTTATGTACGGTAGGTTAAGGAAATGTTGATCTTTCTGTTTCTTTCCCTCACTCCTCTAGTCACTCTTCTAGAGGGAATGTATGCACTCATCCATTACCAAATCCAAACCATCGGCGGGAGAAAGAGATAGAGGGTGGGAGTTGGGGAGAGAGAGATAGAGGGAGAGAGAGAAAAGATAGAGGGAGAGAGAGATAGAGGGTTGGGGGTTAGGGAGAGAGAGATAGAGGGAGAGAAAGAGAGAGGAAGATAGGGTGAAAAAATGAGAGTGAGAGGGGGAGCTAGAGAGAGATAGAGGGGGGGTTAGAGAAAGAGATAGAGGGAGAGATAGAGGAAGTTAGGGAGAGAGTGAGAGAGAGCTAGACAGAGGGCAAGAGAGAGAGAGATGACAGTAAGAGTTAGTGACCTGTTCATCCAGCCAAGGACAGCCCCAGTATTGTCAGAGCCTGGGCTAACACACTGGAGCTAAGGACACCACTGTCCACAGCATGCAAGGATACTCACCGGATGGCCACACACACACACACACACACACACACACACACACACACACACACACACACACACACACACACACACACACACACACACACACACACACACACACACACACACACACACACACACACACACACACACACACACACACACACACACACACACACACACACACACACACATCACTCTACCCTCTCTCTTCTGTTTCTCCACTCTACCCTCTCTCTTCTTTTTCTCCACTCTACCCTCTCTCTTCTGTTTCTCCACTCTACCCTCTCTCTTCTGTTTCTCCACTCTACCCTCTCTCTTCTGTTTCTCCACTCTACCCTCTCTCTTCTTTTTCTCCACTCTACCCTCTCTATTCTGTTTCTCCACTCTACCCTCTCTCTTCTGTTTCTCCACTCTACCCTCTCTCTTCTGTTTCTCCACTCTACCCTCTCTCTTCTCTTTCTCCACTCTACCCTCTCTCTTCTCTTTCTCCACTCTACCCTCTCTCTTCTCTTTCTCCACTCTACCCTCTCTCTTCTCTTTCTCCACTCTACCCTCTCTCTTCTCTTTCTCCACTCTACCCTCTCTCTTCTCTCCTTTATCCTCTCACTATCTTTCTCTCTCTTTCCCCTCTCCTTTCTCTGTCTGTTTTGATTTATGCTGTTGTGTTCTGTAGTGTATTGTAGTGGTTAATAGTGTAGTGTAGTGTAGTGTTGTGTTGTGTAGTGTTGTGCAGTGCAGTGTATTGTAATGTAGTGTAGTGTGGTGTAGTGTAGTGTAGTGTTCTGTTGTGCAGGGTAGTGTTGTGTAGTGTAGTGTGGTGTGGTGTTGTGCAGTGTAGTGTTGTATTGTGTGGTGTAGTGTAGTGTTGTGTAGTGTTGTGTTGTGTGGTGTTGTGTGGTGTTGTGTAGTGTAGTGTGGTGTAGTGTAGTGTGGTGTAGTGTTGTATTGTTCTGTAGTGTTGTGTGGTGCAGTGTAGTGTAGTGTGGTGTGGTGTTGTGCATTGTAGTGTTGTATTGTGTGGTGTTGTGTGGTGTAGTGTAGTGTAGTGAGGTGTGGTGTTGTGTGGTGTTGTGCAGTGTAGTGTGGTGTTGTGTTGTGTTCTGTAGTGTACTGTTGTATTGTGTGGTGTAGTGTTGTGTGTTGTTGTGCAGTGTAGTGTGGGGTGGTGTTGTGCAGTGTAGTGTAGTGTGGGGTGGTGTTGTGCAGTGTAGTGTAGTGTGGTGTGGTGTTGTGCAGTGTAGTGTGGGGTGGTGTTGTGTTGTGCAGTGTAGTTTTGTATTGTGTGGTGTAGTGTAGTGTAGTGTAGTGTAGTGTAGTGTAGTGTAGTGTAGTGTAGTGTAGTGTAGTGTGGTGTGGGGTGGTGTTGTGCAGTGTAGTGTAGTGTGGGGTGGTGTTGTGCAGTGTAGTGTAGTGTGGGGTGGTGTTGTGCAGTGTAGTGTAGTGTGGGGTAGTGTAGTGTAGTGTAGTGTAGTGTAGTGTAGTGTAGTGTAGTGTAGTGTAGTGTAGTGTAGTGTAGTGTAGTGTAGTGTGGGGTGGTGTTGTGCAGTGCAGTGTAGTGTAGTGTGGGGTGGTGTTGTGCAGTGTAGTTTTGTATTGTGTGGTGTTGTGTAGTGAGGTGTAGTGTTGTGCAGTGTAGTGTAGTGTGGGGTGGTGTTGTGTAGTGTAGTGATGTGTGGTGTTGTGCAGTGTAGTGTAGTGATGTGTGGTGTTGTGCAGTGTAGTGTAGTGATGTGTGGTGTTGTGCAGTGTAGTGTAGTGATGTGTGGTGTTGTGTAGTGTAGTGTAGTGTGGTGTTGTGCAGTGTAGTGTAGTGTGGGGTGGTGTTGTGCAGTGTAGTTTTGTATTGTATTGTGTGGTGTTGTGCAGTGTAGTGTAGTGATGTGTGGTGTTGTGCAGTGTAGTGTAGTGATGTGTGGTGTTGTGTAGTGTAGTGTAGTGTGGTGTTGTGCAGTGTAGTGTAGTGTGGGGTGGTGTTGTGCAGTGTAGTTTTGTATTGTATTGTATTGTGTGGTGTTGTGTTAGTGAAAGTCAGTGAGTGTTAAAGGGGTCAGAGGTGCATTAGGAGAGGGCTCTTACGTAACTCTATCAAACATTAACATGTCATTAACGCGGTACACACTGATCTGCAACACACACAGACGCATCCACACACACACAAACATGCACAAACACAGCATCCGTACAACAAAGGAGGAAATTAAAATGGAAATAACAGAACAAAGCAGACAAACACTTCAGTGGAGTTAGCCTACTTCCTGTGTGTGTGTGTGTGTGTGTGTGTGTGTGTGTGTGTGTGTGTGTGTGTGTGTGTGTGTGTGTGTGTGTGTGTGTGTGTGTGTGTGTGTGTGTGTGTGTGTGTGTGTGTGTGTGTGTGTGTGTGTGTGTGTGTGTGTGTGTGTGTGTGTGTGTGTGTGTGTAGTCAGTGAGCGTGTGACGAACATGGAAGAACATTTTCAATTAAGAAGAGTATAATGGATCTGGGCTGTTTAATAATGCAGTTCACATTATTCCCATTACCATAGCTAGCGCCCCAGTTCAAAGGGTGTGTCTGTGTGTATGTGTCTGTATGTGTATTAGAATCTAACCAAAATGGAGTCATCAAGTGACTGTGTGCCAGGCCAATAGATCCCCTTTATTAGTGGAACCCAAACAGTGTGTGTGTGTGTGTGTGTGTGTGTGTGTGTGTGTGTGTGTGTGTGTGTGTGTGTGTGTGTGTGTGTGTGTGTGTGTGTGTGTGTGTGTGTGTGTGTGTGTGTGTGTGTGTGTGTGTGTGTGTGTGTGTGTGTGTGTGTGTGTGTGTGTGTGTGTGTGTGTGTGTGTGTGTGTGTGTAACGATAGTCGTGCTGACTAGAATTCTCCATAAGAATACCAAACAAACAAAAATTGGACCAACTAGGGACATTTTGTTTGTCCCCACAAGGTCAAATGCTATTTCTAGGTGGTTTAGGGTTAAGATTAGACTTAGTGTTAGGGTTAGAATTAGGGCTAGGTTTAGGAGCTAGGGTAAGGTTTACGAGCTAGGGTTAGGGTTAAGGTAAGGATTTTGGGTTAGGAGTTAGGGAAAGTGTTAGGTTTAGGAGCTATGGTTAGGGTTAAGGTAAGGTTTTTAGGTTAGGAGATAGGGTTAGGGTTAAGGTAAGGTTTTGGGGTTAGAGTTAGGGTAAGGGTTAGATTTAGGGTTCAGGGAAAACAGGATTTTGAATGGGACTGAATGGTGTGTCCCCACAAGGTTAGTTGAAGTAGACTGTGAGTGAGAGAGAGAGAGAGTGCGTGTGTGTGTGTGTGTGTGTGTGTGTGTGTGTGTGTGTGTGTGTGTGTGTGTGTGTGTGTGTGTGTGTGTGTGTGTGTGTGTGTGTGTGTGTGTGTGTGTGTGTGTGTGTGTGTGTGTGTGTGTGTGTGTGTGTGTGTGTGTGAGCGTGCGAGCGTGCGTGTAGCCCATAGCAATCCCTTAAATATTTATACAGATGGAGATTCTCGTCCCTGTTTCTCAGTCCAATTAAATCTGTCTTCAAAATTAATATTTGTGTTTGCATGTGTGTGTGTGTGTGTGTGTTTGTGTGTGCGTGTGTGTGTTTACACATACACATAATTACACACACAAATGTAGCAAAGCAACCCCCCACACACACTCAACCCACCAAAAGATCTCTATCTCATTCCCCATGAAGGCACTATGAATTAACTCCTCCATTTTATTCAGCAGCAAACTGGGCCGATTACCTCCTAGCGAGGATTTAAAACAGTCCCCTTTATCTCCGGGTTTCCTCAATTAGTGATGGCTGTTCCGATAAGCAGCAGCAGCATGGGTGTCTGTCTGTCTGTGAGAGTCATGTCTGTCTGTCTGTCTGTCTGTCTGTCTGTCTGTCTGTCTGTCTGTCTGTCTGTCTGTCTGTCTGTCTGTCTGTCTGTCTGTCTGTCTGTGAGAGTCATGTCTGTCTGTCTGTCTGTCTGTCTGTCTGTCTGTCTGTCTGTCTGTCTGTCTGTCTGTCTGTGAGAGTCATGTCTGTCTGTCTGTCTGTCTGTCTGTCTGTCTGTCTGTCTGTCTGTCTGTCTGTCTGTCTGTCTGTCTGTCTGTCTGTCTGTCTGTCTGTCTGTCTGTCTGTCTGTGAGAGTCATGTCTGTCTGTCTGTCTGTGAGAGTCATGTCTGTCTGTCTGTCTGTCTGTCTGTCTGTCTGTCTGTCTGTCTGTCTGTCTGTCTGTCTGTCTGTCTGTGAGAGTCATGTCTGTCTGTCTGTCTGTCTGTGAGAGTCATGTTTGTCTGTCTGTCTGTCTGTCTGTCTGTCTGTCTGTCTGTCTGTCTGTCTGTCTGTCTGTCTGTCTGTCTGTCTGTCTGTCTGTCTGTCTGTCTGTCTGTCTGTCTGTCTGTCTGTCTGTCTGTCTGTCTGTCTGTCTGTCTGTCTGTCTGTCTGTCTGTCTGTCTGTCTGTCTGTCTGTCTGTCTGTCTGTCTGTCTGTCTGTCTGTCTGTCTGTCTGTCTGTCTGTCTGTCTGTCTGTCTGTCTGTCTGTCTGTCTGTCTGTCTGTCTGTCTGTCTGTCTGTCTGTCTGTCTGTCATGTGGTGTCTGTCTGTCTGTCTGTCTGTCTGTCTGTCTGAGAGTCATGTGGTGTCTGTCTGTCTGTCTGTCTGTCTGTCATGGTGTCTGTCTGTCTGTCTGTCATGGTCTGTCTGTCTGTCTGTCATGTCTGTCTGTCTGTCTGTCTGTCTGTCTGTCTGTCTGTCTGTCTGTCTGTCTGTCTGTCTGTCTGTCTGTCTGAGAGTCATGTGGTGTCTGTCTGTCTGTCTGTCTGTCTGAGAGTCATATGGTGTCTGTCTGTCTGTCTGTCTGTCTGTCTGTCTGTCTGTCTGTCTGTCTGTCTGTCTGTCTGTCTGTCTGTCTGTCTGTCTGTCTGTCTGTCTGTCTGTCTGAGAGTCATGTGGTGTCTGTCTGTCTGTCTGTCATGTCTGTCTGTCTGTCTGTCTGTCTGAGAGTCATGTGGTGTCTGTCTGTCTGTCTGTCTGTCTGTCTGTCTGTCTGTCTGTCTGTGTCTGTCTGTCTGTCTGTCTGTCTGTCTGTCTGTCTGTCTGTCTGTCTGTCTGAGAGTCATGTCGTGTCTGTCTGTCTGTCTGTCTGTCTGTCTGTCTGAGAGTCATGTGGTGTCTGTCTGTCTGTCTGTCTGTCTGTCTGTCTGTCTGTCTGAGAGTCATGTGGTGTCTGTCTGTCTGTCTGTCTGTCTGTCTGTCTGTCTGTCTGTCTGTCTGTCTGTCTGTCTGTCTGTCTGTCTGTCTGTCTGTCTGTCTGTCTGTCTGTCTGTCTGTCTGTCTGTCTGTCTGTCTGAGAGTCATGTGGTGTCTGTCTGTCTGTCTGTCTGAGAGTCATGTGGTGTCTGTCTGTCTGTCTGTCTGAGAGTCATGTGGTGTCTGTCTGTCTGTCTGTCTGTCTGAGAGTCATGTGGTGTCTGTCTGTCTGTCTGTCTGTCTGTCTGTCTGTCTGTCTGTCTGTCTGTCTGTCTGTCTGTCTGTCTGTCTGTCTGTCTGTCTGTCTGTCTGTCTGAGAGTCATGTGGTGTCTGTCTGTCTGTCTGTCTGTCTGTCTGTCTGAGAGTCATGTGGTGTCTGTCTGTCTGTCTGTCTGTCTGAGAGTCATGTGGTGTCTGTCTGTCTGTCTGTCTGTCTGTCTGTCTGTCTGTCTGTCTGTCTGTCTGTCTGTCTGTCTGTCTGTCTGTCTGTCTGTCTGTCTGTCTGTCTGTCTGTCTGAGAGTCATGTGGTGTCTGTCTGTCTGAGAGTCATGTGGTGTCTGTCTGTCTGAGAGTCATGTGGTGTCTGTCTGTCTGAGAGTCATGTGGTGTCTGTCTGTCTGTCTGTCTGTCTGTCTGTCTGTCTGTCTGTCTGTCTGTCTGTCTGTCTGTCTGTCTGTCTGTCTGTCTGTCTGTCTGTCTGTCTGTCTGTCTGTCTGTCTGTCTGTCTGTCTGTCTGAGAGACATTGGTCTCTTGGTGGGCTCTTAAAATAAAAACCATCTGACCGCCACTAAAATACACCCGCCATTTTACACTGCTCAAGATGGGAATAAACACCTACTCAATTACAGCCTCATCTCTCTCTCTCTCCCCACTCTCTCTTTCCCTCTCCCCTTCTCTCTCCCTCTCCCCTCTTCCCACTCTCCCTCTGCTGCAGCAGTAGCAGGTTCTAATAGGAATTAGCAGAGTAGTATTGTGATAGTGATTGAGTCTGGGTCCCTGGGGTGGGTGCAGGCCTCCGCATTGTTACTGGGCCTTGTAAATCTACTGTAATCCCCCCAGTGCAGGCCAGACACACACACACACACACACACAAACACACACACATAGACACATACTCAAACATACACACACAGCTCGTAACCAGCCAATGTTTGAGCAGTCATGTTTAATCCACCAAACCCTTCACATTCCCCAGGACCTGACAGGAAGTTTGGACCCCAAAAACTGTAACGTCTCAATTCTCTATCATGCATCATTCACTTAGGGCTAAAGAACCAACAGAGATTCTTATGGCTACCACCCATGACTGTATTTGTTAGTGACAGAGACATGGTTGTTGCATTCATCGATTTTCAGTCCTGTGGACTTCACCTAGTGATCCTAAGCAAGACAGCTGTTTCATTCAAAAGTAAAAACATGTAACACAATACAACACATATTGTAAGGCCTTCTTTTGAGGGCCTTGCTTTACCCTAATACAGTGGCCTGAAACTCATGGTTTTACAGGCCACATCAGGCCTGCAAGTCACATTATGCAGGTTTGCAAAGTGATGTGTAATTGGTATTGGAACCCAGCCAGAGTGGGGATATACAACATTTGTCATTTTTATTCCCCTGCAACCTGCATTCCGAAAGACTGCCGGACTGGGCAGACTAAGATATGAGACTACCTAAACCATCTAAACTGGAACAACCATCTCAGTAATTGGTGCAATAAGTCCAAGTAACAGATTGGATTAGTTTAGAAAAATGTAGGTTATTTATATGTGAGTTGCATAAGATGAATTAATCATGTACATTAATGTACATGCAAACCTGGATATTCTAACAAACATTTCAAAAATCAACCTGCAATAGAGCATGCTGGGAAATATTAAAATGATGGATGTGGTTTAGGTTTAACACCAGTTATTAACACCAACACAGAGGTTCAGGTGTTCATTTAACACATGAATCAACTCTAGAAACGTTACACGGATAAACAACACCAGGTAACACTGGCCACTTTCCTGTGTAGATCAATGCTCATATACTGAACACTTCATTAATTCAGGCCCTGCTTTGTATTACAGATGTACTATCTTAATTTGACCAGTTTCTTACATCAGGAAAATAACCCTGCAGCAACATGACGTGTGGATTATAATTCATGGACATTTTTGTCATGGTTGATGCTTTTTTTGGTAGGGCAAATAAAGTCTGACATTTTCAAGTGGAAATTACAAACTTCAGAAGCCTTTTCGAACCTAGAAAACACTTGAAGGTTATTTCCAGCTGCGCAAGAAAATGATTTGCAACAACTGAATTATCAAATTTATACAACTACATATATAGCTCTGGTGGTAACTAGCCAAATGTACAGTGGAATAAATAGAAACATATAACCAGTAGGATCAAAATCTAACCCTAGAACCGGCTCATGCTTACCCCCTAAGCACCGGTTAGTAGTGTAACACAGTTTAAACACTTTAACCCAACAGCCTTTCAAATCACACACTTTAACATGGATCTCTGCCTTGCCACATTATTATTCAATAATACTGAAGAGATGTATTACACACACCCACACTAACACCCCACACTGGGGCGGCAGGGTAGCCTAGTGGTTAGAGCGTTGGACTAGTAACCAATCTTTACTGACGTGCAAGTTAAATAAAAGGTAAAATAAAAATAATAAAAATAACACACACACACACACACACACACACAGACAATGCCACAGACTGAAAGACAGACAGACCAGCGCACATACACAGATTGACTAGGTGAGTTCACACTGAGAAATTCTATATCCCCAGCTTTGTCAAGCATACACTTTATATTTTCATTTGGATGCACAGGGAGAACAGACTTTCCTCTCCAGAGCAGTAGACACATCTGAGAAAATACATATTTCTATAAACAACTCAAATTGCATTGTGGTGCCCTGGACACCCCACTAGAACCTATTGCAATACCAGTGGAATGTCTGGAGCCTTCACTGGCTCCGCAGCACACACCATACACAGGGGGCATCCGGCATGGAACACACACACACACAGGGGGCATCCAGCATGGAACACGCACACACACACACACACAGGGGGCATCCAGCATGGAACACGCACACACACAGGGGGCATCCGGCATGGAACACACACATCGTACACAGGGGGCATCCAGCATGGGACACGCACACACACCGTACACAGGGGGCATCCGGCATGGAACACACACATCGTACACAGGGGGCATCCAGCATGACACACACACACACACACACACACACACACACACACACACACACACACACACACACACACACACACACACACACACACACACACACACACACACACACACACACACACACACACACACACACACACACACACACACACACACACACAAAGGTGTATACTCGCATGCAAACGGCAACACATAGACACAAATAGTATACGCATAACAACACACGTGGACACACACATTTTACTTTCTAAAATATGGTGTATGCCCTCAACATCTGTAAGGCTGAATCCCAGCTCTGCACCAATTCATCAGATATGCACCCTGGGTCAATGTGTGTGTGTTCAGAGTAGGTCAATACTGATATCCCAGGGCATCTGTCAAGCATCCAATATTAGCACAAGGGACCATCTTGCCTGTGAGTATCAACTGAACCCACAATGGCCTTGACTTGAATTAGACCACATGTGGCCTAAGTTAGGAATACACAGGTATAATTGAACACAAACTCTATGCCTTTTCCAACCCCAGCCAGATGCCTGTTGTAACACAGGGTTAGACACAAACACCAACCCCAGCCTGATGCCTGTTGTAACACAGGGTTAGACATAAACACCAACCCCAGCCCGATGCCTGTTGTAACACAGGGTTAGACACAAACACCAACCCCAGCCTGATGCCTGTTGTATGACAGGGTTAGACACAAACACCAACCCCAGCCTGATGCCTGTTGTAACACAGGGTTAGACACAAACACCAACCCCAGCCTGATGCCTGTTGTAACACAGGGTTAGACATAAACACCAACCCCAGCCTGATGCCTGTTGTAACACAGGGTTAGACATAAACACCAACCCCAGCCTGATGCCTGTTGTAACACAGGGTTAGACATAAACACCAACCCCAGCCTGATGCCTGTTGTAACACAGGGTTAGACATAAACACCAACCCCAGCCTGATGCCTGTTGTAACACAGGGTTAGACACAAACACCAACCCCAGCTTGATGCCTGTTGTAACACAGGGTTAGACACAAACACCAACCCCAGCCTGATGCCTGTTGTAACACAGGGTTAGACACAAACACCAACCCCAGCCTGATGCCTGTTGTAACACAGGGTTAGACACAAACACCAACCCCAGCCTGATGCCTGTTGTAACACAGGGTTAGACATAAACACCAACCCCAGCCTGATGCCTGTTGTAACACAGGGTTAGACACAAACACCAACCCCAGCCTGATGCCTGTTGTAACACAGGGTTAGACATAAACACCAACCCCAGCCTGATGCCTGTTGTAACACAGGGTTAGACACAAACACCAACCCCAGCCTGATGCCTGTTGTAACACAGGGTTAGACATAAACACCAACCCCAGCCTGATGCCTGTTGTAACACAGGGTTAGACACAAACACCAACCCCAGCCTGATGCCTGTTGTAACACAGGGTTAGACACAAACACCAACCCCAGCCTGATGCCTGTTGTAACACAGGGTTAGACACAAACACCAACCCCAGCCTGATGCCTGTTGTAACACAGGGTTAGACATAAACACCAACCCCAGCCTGATGCCTGTTGTAACACAGGGTTAGACACAAACACCAACCCCAGCCTGATGCCTGTTGTAACACAGGGTTAGACACAAACACCAACCCCAGCCTGTTATAATATGAGACTACATCCAATCAATATCCGACATTAAACAACATACATTAAACAGACATTCATGTCTGTTTAATGTCTGTTGCCTGTCTGATACAGTATATACCTGCTGCTCCACTAGCCCCCAGCCCTCAGCCCTCAGCCCCCAGCCCTCAGCCCCCAGCCCACAGACCACAGCCCTCAGACCCCCGGCCCTCAGACCCCAGCCCTCGGCCCTCGGCCCCCGGCCCCCAGCCCTCAGCCCCCAGCCCTCGGCCCCCGGCCCCCAGCCCTCAGCCCCCAGCCCTCAGCTCCCAGACCCCAGAGACAGCTCCCAGCCCTCAGCCCCGAGCCACCGGCGCTCAGCCCAGAGCCACCGGCCCTCAGCCCCCAGCCACCAGCCCCCAGCCCTCAGCCTTCAGCTCCCAGCCCTCAGCCTTCAGCTCCCAGCCCTCAGCCTTCAGCTCCCAGCCCTCAGCCTTCAGCTCCCAGCCCTCAGCCTTCAGCTCCCAGCCCTCAGCCTTCAGCTCCCAGCCCTCAGCCTTCAGCTCCCAGCCCTCAGCCTTCAGCTCCCAGCCCTCAGCCTTCAGCTCCCAGCCCTCAGCCTTCAGCTCCCAGCCCTCAGCCTTCAGCTCCCAGCCCTCAGCCTTCAGCTCCCAGCCCTCTGCCAACATCCACCAGCCGCCAGCCACCAGCCCCATCACAGTAGCCATAAGGCCTGTGACAGTGGTCATAAGGCTGGAGTCAATGAGCGGTTAAATCACAGGAGAGCCCTAACTCTGATCTATAACAATGGAATCTGAATACAGTATCTACCCTAAGAGCCACAGTGTAGGATACCCACCAAACTAGCTCTAAAGCCCGGATTGACATGCTCGAACAAGGGGTTAATTTATTACACACTCCACAGAAGACAGGCATGTATGCATGCGCACAGAATTCACATTATTGACAATAAACGTTGTTACAGAGACCTACAGGATGGGGTGCCACTGCACAGAGAGGGGCATTGGGTTTACACTGGCACATACTGTATATATTCATATAGGCGCGTGCACACACAGACAGGGGCTTACACTGGCACACAGGCACCAGTCAGCAGTCACCGGCAGGCATTTACATATGAATAAATATGAGCCGGGAAATAAAATAAATAAAAGGACACCGCAGAAAAATAATCCTGTTAAAGATCAAACAGCACGGTGCCTCTCTCTCTGTGTCTCTCTCTCTCCGTCTCTCTCTCCGCCTCTCCCCCTCCGCCTCTCCCCCTCCGCCTCTCCCCCTCCGTCTCTCCCTCCGTCTCTCTCCCTCCGCCTCTCCCCCTCCGCCTCTCCCCCTCCGTCTCTCTCCCTCCGTCTCTCTCCCTCCGTCTCTCTCCCTCCGTCTCTCTCCCTCCGTCTCTCTCCCTCCGTCTCTCTCCCTCTGTCTCTCTCCCTCTGTCTCTCTCCCTCTGTCTCTCAGCACATCTTCCCCTTTCTTTTTCTCTCCCTGTTTTCCACTCTCTGTTTCTCCTTCTCCATTTCATACCCTTCCATATCTTCCATCTCACTTTCCTTTCCTTATTTCCTTCAACTGCCTCCTCTTCTATCCTCCCTTCCTTTACTCACTCCTGTCATCCTCTCCCTCTCTTTCTCCTCTCCAGTGCAAAACTAAATGGAGATTAATGAGGGGAGGGAGAAATGCCAATCACCCAAAGAGACCGATGTGATGCAGTGCCACACACACACATGCAGAGTGGAGGGTTACAAACGTGACTGTGGTCTCTCTCTCTCTCTCTCTCTCCCCCTCTCCCTACCCCCTCTCTCTCTCTCTCTCTCTCTCTCTCTCTCCCCCTCTCCCCACCCCTCTCTCTCTCTCTCTCTCTCCCCCTCTCCCCACCCCTCTCTCTCTCTCTCTTATCACCCCCCCATCAAAACAAATGCAGAATTGAAAATGTACTAATCTTTGAGCAACTCATTTTCCACATCAGCCAATCACGTCTTCTCGCTGAGGTCAATATGTAAATGTGCCCCCCTCTCCAAACTACAACCAACCAACTACAAGCCTAACTGACTGATAACACTCAGCCAGGTTAGAGGAAATGTTAATAGAGTATAATGTAAAGAGACACAGAAGGCTAGTGTGTGTGTGTGTGTGTTTATGTGTGTACTACTATGATAAGCAAGGGAGTTGTGATGCAGCTTTCAAGTCCATGTTTCCCACTCTTAGTTCTCTCTACACCTGCTTTTACCCTCCCCTATCTCTACCTCTTCTTATCTCTACCTCTTCTTATCTCTACCTCTTCTTATCTCTACCTCTTCTTATCTCTACCTCTTCTTATCTCTACCTCTTCTTATCTCTACCTCTTCTTATCTCTACCTCTTCTTATCTCTACCTCTTCTATCTCTACCTCTTCTATCTCTACCTCTTCTATCTCTACCTCTTCTATCTCTACCTCTTCTATCTCTACCTCTTCTATCTCTACCTCTTCTATCTCTACCTCTTCTATCTCTACCTCTTCTATCTCTACCTCTTCTATCTCTACCTCTTCTATCTCTACCTCTTCTATCTCTACCTCTTCTATCTCTACCTCTTCTATCTCTATCTTCTATCTCTACCTCTTCTATCTCTACCTCTTCTATCTCTACCTCTTCTATCTCTACCTCTCTACTCTATCTCTACCTCTATCTCTACCTCGTCTATCTCTACCTCTATCTCTACCTCTCTATCTCTACCTCTTCTATCTCTATCTCTATCTCTCCTCTATCTCTACCTCTTCTATCTCTACCTCTTCTATCTCTACCTCTTCTATCTCTACCTCCTCTATCTCTACCTCCTCTATCTCTACCTCCTCTATCTCTACCTCCTCTATCTCTACCTCCTCTATCTCTACCTCCTCTATCTCTACCTCCTCTATCTCTACCTCCTCTATCTCTACCTCCTCTACCTCCCCTTATCTCTACCTCCCCTTATCTCTCTACACCTCCCCTTATCTCTCCATTCTCCTTATCTCTACTTCCCCTATCTCTACCTTCTCTACCTCCTCCATCTCTACCTCACCTATCTCCCTTACAGTGGTTCCTCCTTTAAAAGTTGCAGCGTACTGCAGCACAGCTTGCATGGTGCCGCAGAATTCTATGGCACATTATTTAAGGGTGACCCACTGGTAACATTAATGCTAGTTAGAGCTAGTTTGACCACCAGAGGGCATCTTTGAGAAGCATTTGATTGCCTTCAATAATGGCTGTACTAGAAAATGCAGGCATGCGGCAGACTGGGGTTCAATTCTCCGATGGGGAGGAAGGAGTAGGCTGTCCTTGTAAGTAAGAAATTGTTCTTAACTGATTCCATATGAGTTATTCCATAGTTGTGATGTATTCAATATTATTCTACAATGTAGAAAATTGTAAAAATATAAGAAAAACCCTGGAATGAGTAGGTGTGTCCAAACTTTTGACTGGTACTTGCTTAATTAATTTGATTAATATTATGATGTTTCTATTCCAAGAAAAACGAAAAACCCTCTGGATATCTGTTAAGATGGAATGGAAAATATGGCGCTGTACAGCGTGATGGTCGGGAGTACAGTTCCTGGGCTAAAGAATCCCTGTGTCATGCGGGTACGTGGGAGAAAGGGGTTCAATTCCCCGACTGGGAGGAAGGAGTAGGCTGTCCTTGTAAATAAGGATTTTTTCTTAACTTACTTGCCTAGTTAAGTAAAGGTTACACTGAGAGCATACCTTTTGTAAATCTCGTCTAACCAATACCCAAATGGAGATTCAGTGAAAATAGCATCTCATTGATTTATCAAGACCAGTCCCATGCTTGTCTCAGAGCAGCGTGAAAACGTTGCTAAAATAGTTGTAGGCTATTGCTTCTAAAGTCAATATGCTCTTTAAATAAATAAGACCTACACCACTTTTAACAGCACATTACTTAACACTAGTGAGACTCATGTCACCTACGGTAGACCTACTGTATATCGAAAAATACGATGTGACTCTCTGCCAATAATTACATATAGAGGATTGGAGGATATTTCTGTAATTCACTGATATTTATTCCCATCAAAATTCATTATGGACCCATAACTAAATAAACAGCATTTTGAAAGAGTATTTTTATCCTTATTTTATTAACGAAGGCATAAAGATGCCATTATTAGTTACATTGTTTTAGTTTGAACATGCAGACTGGCACTAAGAACAGAACAGCGGGAACGTTTCCCTAGTCAGCTCCATTATTAGTGCAATGCCCCTTAAAGTGTTGCCAGTGTGGCGGGGAGGGGGTCCACCCTCTCCCCCTTCCTCCTCCTCCCTTCCCCATGGGCTAGGTCGGTCTTCTGTGCGCGGCTCTGCGGCCCATCCCGTGCCCCCTTCCCTTGTGCCTTGAACCTCGCATGCTTTCAGTGGATACAGCTGGAGAACTGCAAGGCAATCCCATTGTGCGCCACTCAGGAGCCATATACTGTATATAACCAATATATATTGTCCTGCTAATAACAGGGTATTAATATATCTGTGAGAAAATCCAACGGGCTTTTATATAATTCTAAATTCATAATAATAATAAATCGCTTTGTTTAAAAAATAACAATATTTTGTAAATGATTTAATTTTCAAATAATGTAAAATTAGTGAGAAAAAGGCCATTCTTGAACATGTGGTGGAGACATTGATACTCATTTGTAATTAAAAACCAGTTTGTTATTTAGAAGGATTTATTTCTGTTTTAAGAGGCAGAGAAACCAAAAACCTCAAAAACCTCAAAAACCTCATGGGTCTCCTAGTTGAGGCCGGCACAAGTATTGGACCAGCATCTGTAGCAATGCCTTAGACCATTACACCACTCAGGCACTGTACAACATGACCAGTCGGGAGTGGGCTACACTACTACAGTAAGAGCAAAATAATCCTAACAAAATAAAAAAAACCTCAGTGTAACAACAGTTTTAGTAAGTAATACTGAAGTCGTGCACAATTATCAGTCTCTATCTAGGTTTATGTCGCCCATTCATTGCCAGTTAGAGACACAGTTGGAACCAAAAAGCATAATCAGTGCTCTAACTCCCCCTTGCTCTGGTCTGGAGCAATGAAGTGGTGACGCAGGGTACCGTACTAAACCACAAATTACCTCTAAGTCCCGCGGTGTAAGTTCGCAACTTTTAAAAGGAGGAACCACTGTATAGCCTCCTCTATCTATCTATCTATCTATCTATCTATCTATCTATCTATCTATCTATCTATCTATCTATCTATCTATCTATCTATCTATCTATCTACCTCTCTATCTCTACCTCATATATCTCGCTGCCTCTCAGCATCTGCCAAAGTTACGTTCTTTTTTTTGTATACATGATGTATATCCTCCTACAGCAGTAAGTAAATGTAAAACAATCTCATTAACAGGACAAAAGGGAGCACTCTGCATAATAACGAAGAGAGGAAGATATCTGGCAGCAGGGAGGAATGCTTGGCGTCAACAGCAGGGGAAAACTCAGTTAACATGGCTGTGGATGAAACACTTTAGAGAAACACATGTAGGGCTGGGATAGAGCAGAAATGTGCAGTGAATGAACACCTCTTTACACACTGTTACACTGTAGCACTACACCAGCAACCTAAACAATTGCTAACTCAGTCTACAAGGGACTGGCTTAACAGACAGGAGGACTACCTACAGTTGAAGTCGGAAGTTTACATACACTTAGGTTGGAGTCCTTCAAACTCGTTTTTCAACCACTCCACAAATGTCTTGTTAACATACTATAGTTTTGGCAAGTCAGTTAGGACATCTACTTTGTGCATGACACAAGTAATTTCTCCAACAATTGTTTACGGACAAATTATTTCACTTATAATTCACTGTATCACAATTCCAGTGGGTCAGAAGTTTACATACACTAAGTTGACTGTGCCTTTAAACAGCTTGGAAAATTCCAGAAAATTATGGCTTTCGAAACTTTTGATAGGCTTATTGACATCGTTTGAGTCAATTGGAGGTGTAGCTGTGGATGTATTTCAATGCCTACCTTCAAACTCAGTGCCTCTTTGCTTGACATCATTGGAAAATCAAAAGAAATCAGCCAAGACCCCATAAAAACAAATTGTAGACCTCCACAAGTCTGGTTCATCCTTGAGAGCAATTTGCAAACGCCTCTGAAGGTACCACGTTCATCTGTACAAACAATAGTAAGCAACTATAAACACTATGGGACCACGCAGCTGTCATACCGCTCAGGAAGGAGATACGTTCTGTCTCTTAGAGGTGAATGTACTTTGGTGCGAAAACTGCAAATCAATCCCAGAACAACAGCAAACAACAACAAAGGACCTTGTGAAGATGCTGGAGGAAACAGGTACAAAAGTATCTATATCCACAGTAAAATGAGTCCTATATCGACATCTCTGGTCATTCTTTCCCTGCGAGGCCTTCATACACGTAGGAATGCACACACAAACATATAAACTCCCCCCCCTCCACACACACAAGCACATCCATCCATGTATAAAAACAACCACATAATCACAAAAACATGTGAGCGATTGGCATGGAAACACAGGTATGCAGACATGCACAGTATGACAGTGAGTAATGAAATACCGATGGACATGCCTGAAACATGCATGCTTTTTTTTGTGGTGCTTAAACTGCTACTGAGAAGGGACCAGTGCCTCACAGACACACACAAACACAAAGATATGAGAAATCTGCAAACATAACACACACAAACATGCAACATAACACACACACCATGCAACATAACACACACAAACATGCAACATAACACACACACCATGCAACATAACACACACACCATGCAACATAACACACACAAACATGCAACATAACACACACACTATGCCATTTTTGTCCTCCGGCAGGTTCTGTCACAGTCTCACTACTGAGAAGGTTCACATGACTGTGACACTGTCACTGCTTGTATAAAGAGAGAGAGGGAGCGGGAGAAAATAGAGAGATGAAGATGAAAGTAGAGAGAGACAAAGATTGAGAGATGAAGGTAGAGAGATGAAGATATAGATAAATTAAGTTATAGAGATGAAGATCTAGAGAGATGAAGCTAAAGAGAGGAAGAGAGAGAAATATAAAGATAGATAGAGAGAGATAAAGCTGGAGAGATGAAAATTAAGAGAGATGAAGATAGAGATTCATATTGAGAGATAGAGATAACTTTCGGGTAGCTTTCGGGCAGCTTGCAAGCCTACCCCTTGTTCCTCCAAACATAATGATGGTCATTATGGCCAAACAGTTATATTTTTGTTTCATCAGACCAGAGGACATTCTCCAAAAAGTACGATCTTTGTCCCCATGTGCAGTTGCAAACCGTAGTCTGGTTTTTTGGTGGTGGTTTTGGAACAGTGGCTTCTTCCTTGCTGAGCGGCCTTTCAGGTTATATCGATATAGGACTCGTTTTACTGTGGATATAGATACATTTGTACCTGTTTCCTCCAGCATCTTCACAAGGTCCTTTGCTGTTGTTCTGGGATTGATTTGCACTTTTCGCACCAAAGTACGTTCATCTCTAGGATACAGACAGAGATGAAGAAAGAGAGATGTAGATAGACAAAGAGAGAGACAAAGAGAGAAAGAAATTAAATTAGAGAAATTAAAAGAGATGAAGATGGAGAAATATGAAGTATGGAGAGATGAATATAGAGAGATGAAGATAGAGAGAGATACAGATAAGAGAGAAGTAGATAGAGATATCATGAAAGAGAAATTGTGATATAGAGCTCAAGATAAAGAGAGATGTAGATATAGAGATGAAGACAGAAATGAAGATAGATAGATACACATAGAGATAAAGATACAGCAATTAAGGTAGAGGTGTAGATAGAGTAGATAGAGATCAAGTTAGAGAAATGAAGATCGAGAGATGTAGATAGAGATATGAAAAAACAGAGATGAAAATAAGAGATGACAATAGAGAGATGAAAATAAGAGACAAATATAGAGAGTTGATATACAGAGAGGAAGATATAGAGAAGAAAATAGAGCAATAAAGATAGAGATGAAGATGTAACGAGATTGTCACGGTTGTCGCAAGAACAGGACCAAGGCGCAGCGGGGATTGAATTCCACATATTTATTGCAAAGTGAAACTTAAAGAAAAAACAATAAATCAATAAACGAACAACTAAACGTGACTACGTGGTGCACAAACACAAAATAATATCCCACAAACACAGGTGGAAAAATAGCTACTTAAATATGATCCCCAATTAGAGACAACGATTACCAGCTGCCTCTAATTGGGAATCATACAAAAACACCAACATAGAAAATATAAACTGGAACACAACATAGAAATTATAAACTAGAACACCCCCTAGTCACGCCCTGACCTACTACACCATAGAGAAACAAGGGCTCTCTATGGTCAGGGCGTGACAGAGATGTAGATAGAGAGAGATTAAGATAGAGAGATGAAGATAGAGATAGAAAGATCATGATAGAGAGATAGAATAGAAAGATATATGAAGATAGAGGGATATGAAGGTAAAGATGTCAAGATAGAGATTGTGATAGAGTGAGATCAAGATAAAGATAAGTGAAGATAGAGAGATGGAGATAAAGATATGTACACTGAAGAAAAATATTACAGCAACATGTAACGTGTTGTACCCATGTTTGATAAACTGAAATAAAATATCCCAGAAATGTTCCATCTGCACAAAAAGCTTATTTCTCACAAATGTTGTCCACCAATTGGTTTATATACTTGTTAGTGAGCATTTTTCCTTTGCCAAGATAATCTGGTGTGGCATATCAAGAAACTGATTAAACAGCCTGACCATTACACAGGTGCACCTTATGGTGGGGACAATGAAACACCACTCTACAATATGCGGTTTTGTTACACAACATGATGCCATAGATGTCTCAAGTTTTGAGCGAGGGTTCAATTGACATGCTGTCTGCAGAAATGTCCACTGTTCATTTCTCTACCATAAGCAGCCTCAAGAGAATTTGGCAGAGTGTCCAACCGGCCTCACAGCCGCAGAACACGTGTACCCGCTCCAGCCCTGAGCCTCCACATCTGGCTTCTTCACCTGCTGGATTGTCTGAGACCAGCCACATCTGGCTTCTTCACCTGCTGGAATGTCTGAGACCAGCCACATCTGGCTTCTTCACCTGCTGGAATGTCTGAGACCAGCCACATCTGGCTTCTTCACCTGCTGGAATGTCTGAGACCAGCCACATCTGGCTTCTTCACCTGTTGGATTGTCTGAGACCAGCCACATCTGGCTTCTTCACCTGCTGGAATGTCTGAGACCAGCCACATCTGGCTTCTTCACCTGCTGGAATGTCTGAGACCAGCCTCATCTGGCTTCTTCACCTGCTGGAATGTCTGAGACCAGCCTCATCTGGCTTCTTCACCTGCTGGAATGTCTGAGACCAGCCTCATCTGGCTTCTTCACCTGCTGGAATGTCTGAGACCAGCCTCATCTGGCTTCTTCACCTGCTGGAATGTCTGAGACCAGCCTCATCTGGCTTCTTCACCTGCTGGAATGTCTGAGACCAGCCACATCTGGCTTCTTCACCTGCTGGAATGTCTGAGACCAGCCACATCTGGCTTCTTCACCTGCTGGAATGTCTGAGACCAGCCACATCTGGCTTCTTCACCTGCTGGAATGTCTGAGACCAGCCACATCTGGCTTCTTCACCTGCTGGAATGTCTGAGACCAGCCACATCTGGCTTCTTCACCTGCTGGAATGAATGTCTGCTGGAATGAGACCAGCCACATCTGGCTTCTTCACCTGCTGGAATGTCTGAGACCAGCCACATCTGGCTTCTTCACCTGCTGGAATGTCTGAGACCAGCCACATCTGGCTTCTTCACCTGCTGGAATGTCTGAGACCAGCCTCATCTGGCTTCTTCACCTGCTGGAATGTCTGAGACCAGCCTCATCTGGCTTCTTCACCTGCTGGAATGTCTGAGACCAGCCACATCTGGCTTCTTCACCTGCTGGAATGTCTGAGACCAGCCACATCTGGCTTCTTCACCTGCTGGAATGTCTGAGACCAGCCTCATCTGGCTTCTTCACCTGCTGGAATGTCTGAGACCAGCCTCATCTGGCTTCTTCACCTGCTGGAATGTCTGAGACCAGCCACATCTGGCTTCTTCACCTGCTGGAATGTCTGAGACCAGCCACATCTGGCTTCTTCACCTGCTGGAATGTCTGAGACCAGCCACATCTGGCTTCTTCACCTGCTGGAGACCAGCCACATCTGTTCTTCACCTGCTGGAATGTCTGAGACCAGCCACATCTGGCTTCTTCACCTGCTGGAATGTCTGAGACCAGCCACATCTGGCTTCTTCACCTGTTGGATTGTCTGAGACCAGCCACATCTGGCTTCTTCACCTGCTGGAATGTCTGAGACCAGCCACATCTGGCTTCTTCACCTGCTGGAATGTCTGAGACCAGCCTCATCTGGCTTCTTCACCTGCTGGAATGTCTGAGACCAGCCTCATCTGGCTTCTTCACCTGCTGGAATGTCTGAGACCAGCCACATCTGGCTTCTTCACCTGCTGGAATGTCTGAGACCAGCCATCTGGCTTCTTCACCTGCTGGAATGTCTGAGACCAGCCTCATCTGGCTTCTTCACCTGCTGGAATGTCTGAGACCAGCCACATCTGGCTTCTTCACCTGCTGGAATGTCTGAGACCAGCCACATCTGGCTTCTTCACCTGCTGGAATGTCTGAGACCAGCCACATCTGGCTTCTTCACCTGCTGGAATGTCTGAGACCAGCCACATCTGGCTCCTTCACCTGCTGGAATGTCTGAGACCAGCCACATCTGGCTTCTTCCCCTGCTGGAATGTCTGAGACCAACCACATCTGGCTTCTTCACCTGCTGGAATGTCTGAGGCCAGCCACATCTGGCTTCTTCACCTGCTGTAATGTCTGAGACCAGCCACATCTGGCTTCTTCACCTGCTGGAATGTCTGAGACCTGCCACATCTGGCTTCTTCACCTGCTGGAATGTCTGAGACCAGCCACATCTGGCTTCTTCACCTGCTGGAATGTCTGAGACCAGCCACATCTGGCTTCTTCACCTGCTGGATTGTCTGAGACCAGCCACATCTGGCTTCTTCCCCTGCTGGATTGTCTGAGACCAGCCACATCTGGCAGCTTCACCTGCTGGAATGTCTGAGGCCAGCCACATCTGGCTTCTTCCCCTGCTGGATTGTCTGAGACCAGCCACATCTGGCGGCTTCACCTGCTGGATTGTCTGAGACCAGCCACATCTGGCTTCTTCACCTGCTGGAATGTCTGAGACCAGCCACATCTGGCTTCTTCACCTGCTGGAATGTCTGAGTCCAGCCACATCTGGCTTCTTCACCTGCTGGAATGTCTGAGACCTGCCACATCTGGCTTCTTCACCTGCTGGAATGTCTGAGACCAGCCACATCTGGCTTCTTCACCTGCTGGAATGTCTGAGTCCAGCCACATCTGGCTTCTTCACCTGCTGGAATGTCTGAGACCTGCCACATCTGGCTTCTTCACCTGCTGGAATGTCTGAGACCAGCCACATCTGGCTTCTTCACCTGCTGGAATGTCTGAGACCAGCCACATCTGGCTTCTTCCCCTGCTGGATTGTCTGAGACCAGACACATCTGGGTTTGCACAACCAAAGAATGTCTGCACAATCTTTCAGAAACCGTCTCAGGAAAGCTCATCTCCGTGCTGGTCGTTCTCATCAGGGTCTTGACCTGACTGCAGATCGGCATCGTAACCGACTTCAGTGGGCAAATGCTCACCTTCGATGGTCAATGCTGGAGAAGTGTGCTCTTCACGGATGAATCCCAGTTTCAACAGTACTGGGCAGAAGACAGAAAGCGTGTACAGTGTCGTGTGGGCAAGCAGTTTTCTGATGTCATCATTGTAAACAGTGCCCCATGGTGGCGGTGGGGTTATAGTATGGGCAGGCGTAACCTAAAGACAATAAACACAATTGCATTTTATTGATGGTAATTTAAATGCACAGAGATGCCGTGACGAGATCCTAAGACCCATTGTCATACCATTCATCCACCACCATCAACTCATGTTCCAGAATGATAATTTCAGCATGTCGCAAGGATCTGTACACAATTCCTATAAGCTGAAAATGTCCCAGTTCTTCCACGGTCTGCATACTCACCAGACATGTCACCCATTGATGCTCTGGCTTGATGTGTACGACAGCATGTTCCAGTTCCCGCCAATATCCTGCAACTTCGCACAACAATTGAAGAGGATTGGGACTTTGATCCACTGGCCACAACCAACAGCCCGATCAACTCTATGCGAAGAAGATGTGCCACATTGCATGAGGCAAATGGTGATCACACCAGATACTGACTGGTTTTCTGACCCTCACCCCTACCTCTTTTCTAAGGTATCTGTGACCAACAGATGCATATCTGTATTCCCAGTCATGTAAAATCCATAGATTATGGCCAAATTAATTAACTGATTTCCTTATACAAACTGTAACTCATGAAAGCATTGTAATCTTTGAAAATTATGTTGCATTTATATTTTTGTTCAGTGTAGATAAAGGGATTATGAGAATGAGAGAGATGAAAATAGAGAAAGATGTACACAACATTAGGAATTCCTTAATATATTGAGATGCACCCCCTTTTGCCCTCAGAACAGGCTGAATTAGTTGGGGCATGGACTCTACAAGGTGTCAAAAGCGTTCCACAGGGATGCTGGCCCATGTTGACTCCAATGCTGGCTGGATGTCCTTTGGCTGGTGGACCATTCTTGATACACACAGGAAACTGTTGAGTGTGAAAAAGCCAGCAGCGTTGCAGTTCTTGACTCAAACTGGTGTGACTGGTACCTACTACCATACTCAGCTCAAAGGCTCTTAAATGTTTTGTCTTGACCAATCATCCTCTGAATGGCACAAGTACATAATCCATGTCACAATTGTTTCAAGGCTTAAAAATCCTTCTTTAATCTGTCTCCTAATCTTCATCCACACCGATTGAAGTGGATTTAACAGCTGACATAAATAAGGGATCATAGCTTTCACCTGGATTCATTTGGTCAGTCTGTGGAAAGAGCAGGTGTTCCTAATGTTTTGTACACTCAGTGTAGATAGAGATATAGATAGAGAGATGAAGATAGGGGTGACGAGAGGGAGAGGAAGATGAAGAGAGGGAGAGGGGGATACTCTGTTAGACCCTAAGGCCGTGAGAGATGTGACACTGTCAGATGCTGATGTAGTTAGCTCTGAGTGCATGTTTATTTAAAAAGTGTGTAGCGGGAGAGAGGGATGAAGAATGAAGGAAGAAAAAAGGGGGACGCTTTCTAGACTCCAAAGATGATAACAAGAGCGGACACAGATATAACTTGAGGAAGACTAGTGGATCCACTAAACATATCCTCACTGTCTTCATCTATGTATCTCTCTCTCTCTCGAAGTCAACATTTTACTCTCTCTCTCATGACAGTTCTTATTCTATCTCCCTCTCTTTTCTCTCTTCCATCACTCACATCAGCAATGCATTCCTTGCTTTCTCGTTCCTTTCCTTCTCTACCCCATCCCCCATCACTCTCTGTCCTCTACTCCCCCCTTCTGTCCCATCTCTCCCCTTTTCTCCTCCTCTCCTCTGTCCATCTCTCCCTCCGCTCTTCCTGGTCTTTTAATATGGTTGATTGAGTTGATTAACTGCAGATTGGATCATTGTGGACCATGTAATGATTTACACACCATATAAAAACCACTGTATCTTTATTCAGCACAGAGACACAGGGGGGGGGGAAATAGAGTGGTGGACAGAAGGGAAATAAATATACACTATATATACAAAAATATGTGGACACCTCTTCAAATGAGTGGATTTGGTTATTTCAGCCACACCCGTTGTTGACAGGTGTATCAAATCTAGCATACCGCCATGCAATCTCCATAGACAAACATTGTCAGTAGAATGTTACTGAAGAGCTCAGTGACTTTCAACGTGGCACCATCATAGGATGCCACCTTTCCAACAAAGTCCGTTCATCAAATTTCTGCCCTGCTAGAGTTGCCCCGGACAACTGTAAGTGCTGTTATTGTGAAGTGGTAACATCTAGGACAACAACGTCTCAGCCTCAAAGTGGTAGGCCACACAAGCTCAGAGAACGGGACCGACGAGTGCTGAATCACGTAATTCATGGTTTGAGCTAGGCCCCTTAGTTCCACTGAAAGGAAACCAGAACCCTACAATTCCGATTCTGTGCTTCACACTTTGTGGCAACAGTTTGGTGAAGACCCTTTCTTGTTTCACCATGACAATGTGAGGTTCATACAGAAATAGTTTGTTGTGATCGATGTGGAAGAACTTGACTGGCCTGCACAGAGCCCTGGCCACAACTCCATCAAACACTTTTGGGATGAATTTCAACACCGACTGCGAGCCAGGCCTAATCCCCCAACATCAGTGCCCCACCTCACTAATGCTCTTGTGGATGAATGGAAGCAAGTCCCCACAGCAATGTTCCAACATCTAGTGGAAAGCCTTCCCAGAAGAGTGGAGGCAGTTATAGCAGCGAAGGGGGGACCAACTCCATAATAATATATAATATAATATATAATATATAATATATGCCATTTAGCAGACGCTTTTATCCAAAGCGACTTACAGTCATGTGTGCATACATTCTACGTATGGGTGGTCCCGGGGATCGAACCCACTACCCTGGCGTTACACAAGCGCCATGCTCTACCAACTGAGCTACAAATGAACCAACTACAAGTGTGCTTGCTCTAGTTCCTCATCAGCACAGCTAGGAGAGCTCCAGAAATATAGTTGAATAATGCCCATGATTTTATAATGAGATGTATCTACATTCTTTTGGTAATGTAGTCCATCTGATTTATAACATGGCTACACGATCAGCATCCATTCACATGGTAAAGTGCTGCAGAGAAATATCTAGTTATGATGCAGCTGTCCCAGAACAGAGCGGCGCGTCTTGCTCTTCGTTGTAATCAGACGGCTAATATTAGTGCTATGCATTCCAGTCTCTCTTGGCTAAGAGTTGAGGAAAGACTGACTGTGCCACTTATTGTTTTTAAAAGAAACTTGAATATGTTGGAAATTCCAAATGTTTGCATAGTCAACTTACGTACAGCTCTGACACACACCTACACCATCAGACATGCCACCAGGGGTCTTTTCCCAGTCCCCAGGTCCAGAGCATATTCGAGGAAACATACAGTATTACACGGAGCTATGAGTGCACGGACCTCCCTTCCATCTTATGTAGTGCAAGTGAACAACAAACCTGGTTTTTCAAAATCAACTAATATAGAGCCACACCTCAAGGCACAACGCCTCTCCCCCATGTGACCTACTTAGCTCAGTTGGTAGAGCATGGCACTTGTAACGCCAGGGTAGTGGGTTCGATCCCCGGGACCACCCATACGTAGAATGTATGCACGCATGACTGTAAGTCGCTTTGGATAAAAGCGTCTGCTAAATGGCATATATTATTATTACTTGTTGTGTGTATGTACTGACACGTACAGTATGTGTAACTGACAGATGCACACACACACACACACACACACACACACACACACACGACATGTTTTTACATGTAAATTGTAAAGTATTTTGTCTGTAATGTGTGTGATGTATGTTTCGTTATGTATCGGACCCCAGTAAGACTAGCTGTAGCCATTGACGCTGGTTAATGGGGATCCGAATACAAACGAATAAAAACAATTGCACTTACACATTTACAAATGATAAAACCCAGGTCATATACAGTGTCAACGTTTGTGATCACTACGGTTGATGTACAGTTACCAGGTGACAGGCGTCATACCCTGGGTTGTTCTGAACAGAATGAGCCTGTTTGTTGATTGTGAAGGAATTGAACCAGAATGCACTCATCCAAATGACAATCTGTTTCTCTGAATTGCCTTGTGAAAAAGCCTAACACAGGAAGATTGTATTTTATAACTTAGCTGGTCATGTTGGCAACAGAACACGATTTCAAATCATGCCCACCTGACCCAGATTGTGATTTATAATGGAGTGTTTTCGGATTGCGTAAAAACAAACAGTAATTGCGCGATGGCAGGATGCAGGTGTCATGTTTGTCATTTATTGTCATGTCTTGTCCCTGTGCTCCCCATGCTATTCGTTTCCCTCTGCTGGTCTTGTTTGGTTCTATCCCTCTCTCTCCCCCTCCCCCTTTCACTCTCTCGCTCTCTCTTCTCTCTGTCGTTCCGTTCCTGCTCCCAGCTGTTCCTATTCCCCTAATCATCATTTAGCCTTCCCACACCTGTTCCCGATCCTTTCCCCTGATTAGACTCCCTATTTATTCCTTTGTTATCCGTTCCTGTTCCATCGGTTCCTTGTTTTGTATTCCATGCTGTGATTGCGTTTCGCCCTGTCCTGTCGTGTTTTTGCCGTGATTGTGTATCACCCTGTCCTGTCGTGTTTGTGCCTTCTTCAGACGCTGCGTGTGAGCAGGTGTCTCAGTTGACTACGGCCTGCGCCTACCCGCACTAATCTAGAGGATTTCAGTTATTCGGTTTTGAACATTAATAAACTCTGTTTCTGTTAAGTCGCGTTTGGGTCCTCCTTCACCTGCATGACAGAAGGAACCGATCAAAGAATGGACCCAGCGACTTCAGACGCTCGTTACACTGCCGTCGAGATCCAAGGCCATGCTCGGCAGACACGAGCAGGAATTGTCTGCTGCTCGTCATGCCGTGGAGAACCTGGCCGCTCAGGTTTCCGACCTCTGGACAGTTCCAGAGTCTACGTCTCGTGCCACCTGTTACTCCCTGGCCTGCCGAGCCTCCTGAACCCAGGGTTAATAACCCACCTTGCTACTCCGGGCAGCCCACTGAGTGCCGCTCCTTTCTCACGCAGTGTGAGATTGTGTTCTCTCTCCAACCCCACACATACTCTAGAGAGAGAGCTCGGGTTGCTTTCGTCATTTCACTCCTTACTGGCCGGGCTCGAGAATGGGGCACAGCTATCTGGGAGGCAAGGGCTGATTGCTCTAACAGATTCCAGAACTTTAAGGAGGAGATGATTCGGGTTTTTGACCGTTCAGTTTTTGGTGAGGAGGCTTCTAGGGCCCTGGCTTCCTTATGCCAAGGTGAACGGTCCATAACGGATTATTCCATTGAGTTTCGCACTCTTGCTGCCTCTAGTGAGTGGAACGAGCCGGCGCTGCTCGCTCGTTTTCTGGAGGGACTCCACGCAGTGGTTAAGGATGAGATTCTCTCCCGGGAGGTTCCTTCAGATGTGGACTCCTTGATTGCTCTCGCCATCCGCATAGAACGACGGGTAGATCTTCGTCACCGGGCTCGTGGAAGAGAGCTCGCATCAACGGTGTTTCCCTGCTCCGCATCGCAACCATCTCCCTCTGGCTTTGAGACTGAGCCCATGCAGCTGGGAGGGATTCGCATCTCGAATAAGGAGAGGGAACAGAGGATCACCAACCGCCTGTGCCTCTATTGCGGAGTTGCTGGACATTTTGTTATTTCATGTCCAGTAAGAGGCCAGAGCCCATCAGTAAGCGGAGGGCTACTGGTGAGCGCTACTACTCAGGTCCCTTCATCTAGATCTTGTACTACTATGTCGGTCCATCTACGCTGGACCGGTTCGGGTGCTACATGCAGTGCTTTGATTGACTCTGGGGCTGAGGGTTGTTTCATGGACGAAGCATGGGCTCGGAAACATAACATTCCTTTCAGACCGTTAGACAGGCCTACGCCCATGTTTGCCTTAGATGGTAGTCATCTTCCCAGTATCAAATTTGAGACACTACCTTTAACTCTCACAGTATCTGGTAACCACAGTGAGACTATGTCTTTTTGATTTTCCGTTCACCGTTTACACCTGTTGTTTTGGGTCACCCCTGGCTTGTAAGTCATAATCCTTCTATTAATTGGTCTAGTAATTCTATCCTATCCTGGAACGTTTCTTGTCATGTGAAGTGTTTAATGTCTGCCATCCCTCCCATTTCTTCTGTCCCTACTTCTCAGGAGGAACCTGGCGATTTGACAGGAGTGCCGGAGGAATATCATGATCTGCGCACGGTCTTCAGTCGGTCCCGAGCCAACTCCCTTCCTCCTCACCGGTCGTATGATTGTAGTATTGATCTCCTTCCGGGGACCACTCCTCCTCGAGGTAGACTATACTCTCTGTCGGCTCCCGAACGTAAGGCTCTCGAGGATTATTTGTCTGTGTCTCTTGACGCCGGTACCATAGTGCCTTCTTCCTCTCCGGCCGGGGCGGGGTTCTTTTTGTTAAGAAGAAGGACGGTACTCTGCGCCCCTGCGTGGATTATCGAGGGCTGAATGACATAACGGTTAAGAATCGTTATCCGCTTCCCCTTATGTCATCAGCCTTCGAGATTCTGCAGGGAGCCAGGTGCTTTACTAAGTTGGACCTTCGTAACGCTTACCATCTCGTGCGCATCAGAGAGGGGGGACGAGTGGAAAACGGCGTTTAATACTCCGTTAGGGCATTTTGAGTACCGGGTTCTGCCGTTCGGTCTCGCCAATGCGCCAGCTGTTTTTCAGGCATTAGTTAATGATGTTCTGAGAGACATGCTGAACATTTTTGTTTTTGTCTATCTTGACGATATCCTGATTTTTTCTCCGTCACTCGAGATTCATGTTCAGCACGTTCGACGTGTTCTACAGCGCCTTTTAGAGAATTGTCTCTACGTAAAGGCTGAGAAGTGCTCTTTTCATGTCTCCTCCGTTACTTTTCTCGGTTCCGTTATTTCCGCTGAAGGCATTCAGATGGATTCCGCTAAGGTCAAGCTGTCAGTGATTGGCCCGTTCCAAGGTCACGTGTCGAGTTGCAGCGCTTCTTAGGTTTCGCTAATTTCTATCGGCGTTTCATTCGTAATTTCGGTCAAGTTGCTGCCCCTCTCACAGCTCTTACTTCTGTCAAGACGTGTTTTAAGTGGTCCGGTTCCGCCCAGGGAGCTTTTGATCTTCTAAAAGAACGTTTTACGTCCGCTCCTATCCTCGTTACTCCTGACGTCACTAGACAATTCATTGTCGAGGTTGACGCTTCAGAGGTAGGCGTGGGAGCCATTCTATCCCAGCGCTCCCAGTCTGACGATAAGGTTCATCCTTGCGCTTATTTTTCTCATCGCCTGTCGCCATCTGAGCGCAACTATGATGTGGGTAACCGTGAACTGCTCGCCATCCGCTTAGCCCTAGGCGAATGGCGACAGTGGTTGGAGGGCGACCGTTCCTTTGTCGTTTGGACAGACCATAAGAACCTTGAGTACATCCGTTCTGCCAAACGACTTAATGCCCGTCAAGCTCGTTGGGCGTTGTTTTTCGCTCGTTTCGAGTTTGTGATTTCTTACCGTCCGGGTAGCAAGAACACCAAGCCTGATGCCTTATCCCGTCTGTTTAGTTCTTCTGTGGCTTCTACTGATCCCGAGGGGATTCTTCCTTATGGGCGTGTTGTCGGGTTAACAGTCTGGGGAATTGAAAGACAGGTTAAGCAAGCACTCACGCACACTGCGTCGCCGCGCGCTTGTCCTAGTAACCTCCTTTTCGTTCCTGTTTCCACTCGTCTGGCTGTTCTTCAGTGGGCTCACTCTGCCAAGTTAGCGGGTCATCCCGGTGTTCGAGGCACTCTTGCGTCTATTCGCCAGCGCTTTTGGTGGCCGACTCAGGAGCGTGACACGCGCCGTTTCGTGGCTGCCTGTTCGGACTGCGCGCAGACTAAGTCGGGTAACTCTCCTCCTGCCGGTCGTCTCAGACCGCTCCCCATTCCTTCTCGACCATGGTCTCACATTGCCTTAGACTTCATTACCGGTCTGCCTTTGTCTGCGGGGAAGACTGTGATTCTGACGGTTGTCGATAGGTTCTCTAAGGCGGCACATTTCATTCCCCTCGCTAAACTTCCTTCCGCTAAGGAGACGGCACAAATCATTATTGAGAATGTATTCAGAATTCATGGCCTCCCGTTAGACGCCGTTTCAGACAGAGGTCCGCAATTCACGTCACAGTTTTGGAGGGAGTTCTGTCGTTTGATTGGTGCGTCCGTCAGTCTCTCTTCCGGGTTTCATCCCCAGTCTAACGGTCAAGCAGAGAGGGCCAATCAGACGATTGGTCGCATACTACGCAGCCTTTCTTTCAGGAACCCTGCGTCTTGGGCAGAACAGCTCCCCTGGGCAGAATACGCTCACAATTCGCTTCCTTCGTCTGCTACCGGGTTATCTCCGTTTCAGAGTAGTCTGGGTTACCAGCCTCCTCTGTTCTCATCCCAGCTTGCCGAGTCCAGCGTTCCCTCCGCTCAAGCGTTTGTCCAACGTTGTGAGCGCACCTGGAGGAGGGTGAGGTCTGCACTTTGCCGTTACAGGGCACAGACGGTGAGAGCCGCCAATAAACGCAGGATTAAGAGTCCAAGGTATTGTTGCGGCCAGAGAGTGTGGCTTTCCACTCGCAACCTTCCTCTTACGACAGCTTCTCGTAAGTTGACTCCGCGGTTCATTGGTCCGTTCCGTGTCTCCCAGGTCGTCAATCCTGTCGCTGTGCGACTGCTTCTTCCGCGACATCTTCGTCGCGTCCATCCTGTCTTCCATGTCTCCTGTGTTAAGCCCTTTCTTCGCACCCCGTTCGTCTTCCCTCCCCCCTCCCGTCCTTGTCGAGAGCGCACCTATTTACAAGGTACATAAAATTATGGACATGCGTTCTCGGGGACGGGGTCACCAATACCTAGTGGATTGGGAAGGTTACGGTCCTGAGGAGAGGAGTTGGGTTCCGTCTCGGGACGTGCTGGACCGTTCGCTCATCGATGATTTCCTCCGTTGCCGCCAGGATTCCTCCTCGAGTGCGCCAGGAGGCGCTCGGTGAGTGGGGGTACTGTCATGTTTGTCATTTATTGTCATGTCTTGTCCCTGTGCTCCCCATGCTATTCGTTTCCCTCTGCTGGTCTTGTTTGGTTCTATCCCTCTCTCTCCCCCTCCCCTTTCACTCTCTCGCTCTCTCTTCTCTCTGTCGTTCCGTTCCTGCTCCCAGCTGTTCCTATTCCCCTAATCATCATTTAGCCTTCCCACACCTGTTCCCGATCCTTTCCCCTGATTAGACTCCCTATTTATTCCTTTGTTATCCGTTCCTGTTCCATCGGTTCCTTGTTTTGTATTCCATGCTGTGATTGCGTTTCGCCCTGTCCTGTCGTGTTTTTTGCCGTGATTGTGTATCACCCTGTCCTGTCGTGTTTTGTGCCTTCTTCAGACGCTGCGTGTGAGCAGGTGTCTCAGTTGACTACGGCCTGCGCCTACCCGAAGCGACCTGCAGTCTGTGGCCGCTTCTCCAGTTGTTTTCCCCTCTACTAATCTAGAGGATTTCAGTTATTCGGTTTTGAACATTAATAAACTCTGTTTCTGTTAAGTCGCGTTTGGGTCCTCCTTCACCTGCATGACAGCAGGGTTGTGTTCCAAATGAACCAACTACAAGTGCGCTTGCTCTAGTTCCTCATCAGCACAGCTAGGAGAGCTCCAGAAATATAGTTGAAGACTCTTCTTTGAGTCATAAAGTGCATTGAAATTGCTTACTGTGAACTGTGCACACTTTGGAGAGGTGTGTGGCCACTTGGAGATACCAGTTAGTTCTATCACTCAAACCCTTGTCATTTTTTCGTCTACCCCACATTTTCCAGAAATAGTCACTTCATGTTACAGAGTGTATCCAGAGTATTTTCACATTCTGTTATCAACAAATACGGCAAAATGTACAGTAAAATTAACATTGTAATGTTTGGATTCAGTCTTCAAGTGAACTGTTGTGTCCTCACCTTTAGTACAATCATTTCCCCATTCTCTCCAAAATGTTTCCTTTCAACTGCTACCATGGTTATGCATATACTTTTCATATTTCTTCTCTGAGAAACATTTCAATGTATCCTTAACCATAAAGGTCAATTCCCACAAGTTTAAAGGGTTGAGCACTTAATTTTGTGTGACTGCCTCTACCTGGCTCCTATTACAAATGCAGTGGAGGCAGAGTCTGTAAAGCCAGTTTCTTGGGGGATTATAATGTATATCCACTAAGGAAACTGGGTCACTGTGAGCCTGAACGGTGTACTTTAGCAAAAACCTCTGAATCAATATCCACTCAGTATCCATCTCAACCCTAATAGTCCTCACCTTTCTATCGCTTCCTCTAAAAACACACACACACACACACACACACACACACACACACACACACACACACACACACACACACACACACACACACACACACACACACACACACACACACACACACACACACACACACACACATCCCCCGCCCCCACACACGCACATACACAAACACGTATTCACCCCCCACACACGCACATACACAAACACGTATTCACCCCCCACACACGCACATACACAAACACGTATTCACCCCCCCACACACACACACATATTCACCATTACGTAGCTATAACTTGCCTCTGTAAAGCACAAATCATTGTTGGAGTGACAGGCAGAAGTGCTGGAGTCAGTGTAGGGTTGTATTCATTAGGGCACACTGTAGCAAAATGTCCTTTCAGTGTCTGCCAGACAGTTAGTCTTCTAAACTAGTTAAGGATACCGCATTTAACAATGGATCTACAAAAAGGTAAGACGTGTTTTGAATTCTGGTGCCGCTGCAAACAAAATCTTGTTAGCTAGCTCTGGTCCAGTGCGTTGAGCCAACTCTCGGACATTCACAGTTCCTCCATACTAGCCGCTCCACAGTAGGTATCTAGCAAGTATATCATTATGTAATTCAGAGAAGTACTACTACTAATATCCTAAACACATCATGACTCCCATCGTTTTAAACCAAGCCTCCTCCAAGTGCTCCCCTCTCTCTCTGTCTCTGTCTCTGTCTCTGTCTCTGTCTCTGTCTCTGTCTCTGTCTCTGTCTCTGTCTCTGTCTCTGTCTCTGTCTCTCTCTCTCTCTCTCCTCCACGTGCTCCCCTCTCTCTCTCTATCACCTCCTCCAAGTGCTCCCCTCTCTCTCTATCACCTCCTCCAAGTGCTCCCCTCTCTCTCTCTCACCTCCTCCAAGTGCTCTCTCTCTCTCTCTCTCTCTCTCTCTCTCTCTCTCTCTCTCTCTCTCTCTCTCTCTCTCTCTCTCTCTCTCTCTCTCTCTCTCTCTCTCTCTCTCTCTCACCTCCTCCTCGTCGCCTCTCTCTCTCTATCACCTCCTCCAAGTGCTTCTCTCTCTCTCTCTCTCTCTCTCTCTCTCTCTCTCTCTCTCTCTCTCTCTCTCTCTCTCTCTCTCTCTCTCTCTCTCTCTCTCTCTCTCTCTCTCTCTCTCTCTCTCTCTCTCTCACCTCCTCCACGTGCGCCTCTCTCTCTATCACCTCCTCCAAGTGCTCCCCTCTCTCTATCACCTCCTCCACGTGCTCCTCTCTCTCTCTATCACCTCCTCCAAGTGCTCCCCTCTCTCTCTCTATCACCTCCTCCAAGTGCTCCCCTCTCTATCACCTCCTCCAAGTGCTCCCCTCTCTATCACCTCCTCCAAGTGCTCCCCTCTCTATCACCTCCTCCAAGTGCTCCCCTCTCTATCACCTCCTCCAAGTGCTCCCCTCTCTCTCTATCACCTCCTCCAAGTGCTCCCCTCTCTCTCTATCACCTCCTCCAAGTGCTCCCCTCTCTCTCTATCACCTCCTCCACGTGCTCCCCTCTCTCTCTCTCTCCTCCTCCAAGTGCTCCCCTCTCTCTCTATCACCTCCTCCAAGTGCTCCCCTCTCTCTCTATCACCTCCTCCACGTGCGCCCCTCTCTCTCTATCACCTCCTCCACGTGCGCCCCTCTCTCTCTATCACCTCCTCCAAGTGCTCCCCTCTCTCTCTATCACCTCCTCCAAGTGCTCCCCTCTCTCTCTCTCTCCTCCTCCACGTGCTCCTCTCTCTCTCTCTCTCTCTCTCTCTCTCTCTCTCTCTCTCTCTCTCTCTCTCTACTCTGTCTCTCTCTCTCTCTCTCTCTCTCTCTCTCTCTCTGCACTCTCTCTCTCTCTCTCTCTACCTCCTCCCGTGCGCCTCTCTCTCTCTATCACCTCCTCCAAGTGCTCCCCTCTCTCTCTCACCTCCTCCACGTGCTCCTCTCTCTCTCTATCACCTCCTCCAAGTGCTCCCCTCTCTCTCTCTATCACCTCCTCCAAGTGCTCCCCTCTCTCTCTCTATCACCTCCTCCAAGTGCTCCCCTCTCTCATTCCATCACCTTCTCCACGTGCTCCCCTCCTTTCCTTGATTAGCCCTGTTTTTAATTACTGACTGCTAATGCACACTGATAGAGGGAGAGGGAGAGACTCTCTCCCTCTCTCCCTCTCTCCCTCTCTCCCTCTCTGTTCTCCCTCTACCTGTATCTCTCTGTTCTCTCTCTACCTGTATCTCTGTTCTCTCTCTACCTGTATCTCTGTGTTCTCTCTCTACCTGTATCTCTCTGTTCTAGCAGTCAGTTGTAGAAATATAATAATATAGAATATAATAAATATAAAAGGCTAAACATGGAAAATGAAACTATAACTAACTTACTGTCATCCTCACTGTTACATCAGCACCACAAATACCATCATCATTACTACTACTACCACCACCATCATAAACTGCTATCATTACCACCACGCCTACTACCCGTATCACTAATATTTGGAATAATAATCACAACAATAATAATAATACCAATATTAAGTAAGTTACTGCTTACTATGCAGATGTTATTATTCAGTGTCCCTCAGGCTATGGCAGGCAAATACATATTGGCTGCAAGAGGAGCCATTGCTCCTTCTCCCATGAGTATTCTTAGTTTTTCCTCTGGGGTTAATAAGTTTGGGAATTTGGAATAAATATAGTAATTTATGTGAATAATGAATCTCTTTGTGAGGAATATTGCTGATTTCAGTTTGGTTGGTGAGGTCCAACACCAGCTTACTGAGAGGGCTCGTTTCTGGGCTCAGCTCTTGGAATTGAAGTGCTTTAAATTGGAGAATTTGGACATGAATTTCTGTATTTTCATTAGCACTGGAAATCGTACCAATTCTGCCATACTTGCATTAGTTGGTGTATTTCTCTGGCATGTAGGGCTTCAATTGGATGTTTGTCCCACATTTTAAAGTCCAGTTTATTGAGTGGCCCCAAACCTCACTTCCGTAAAGAATAATTGGGATGTTGGTTTTGGATACTTACATTTTTATTGCATACAATTCTCTGTTGGCTTTTTCTTTGAGTGCATTCACTGCCACATAAAGGTCCTCGATGCAGATATGGTCAGACCAAGTTATGAGTCATTTTTTGTTTGTTCAATCATGGTGTTGTTCAAGGTGAATTTATATTTGTATTTCTAAAATCAGTTTTTTTCTGGAAAATCATGTATTTTTTAAAAACGTACAGCCAGGGCCCAATTACGTCAATATTGCGCTAGAATATGAAGGTTCTGTTGAAAACTTTCTTCGGTTGGTGATAGAAGAACCAAGTCATCAGCATACAGCAGGTATTTCACCTCTGTGTTAAATAGTGTGAGTCCTGGGGCTGCAGAATGGTCCAACATGTCTGCAAATTCATTGATATAAATGTTGAAAAGGTTTGGACTCAAACTGCAGCCTTGTCTCACACCTCAACATTGTGAAAATAATTCTGTTCTTTGGTTTTTGATTTTTATTGCACCAACTTGTTTTCTGTGAACATACATTTTATGAAGTCATACACTTTACCACCACGCCCACTTCGTGCCAAATAGAATCGAATGCTTTTTTAAAGTCAATAAAGCAAGCAAAGATTTTGCCCTCTTTTTTTGGTGGATGTGTTTATTAATTGGTGTGTGTAAGGTGTATATATGGTCAGTAGTGCGATGGTGTTTATTAATTGGTGTGTGTGAGGTGTATATATGGTCAGTAGTGTGATGGTGTTTATTAATTGGTGTGTGTAAGGTGTATATATGGTCAGTAGTGTGATGGTGTTTATTAATTGGTGTGTGTGAGGTGTATATATGGTCAGTAGTGTGATGGTGTTTATTAATTGGTGTGTGTAAGGTGTATATATGGTCAGTAGTGCGATGGTGTTTATTAATTGGTGTGTGTGAGGTGTATATATGGTCAGTAGTGTGATGGTGTTTATTAATTGGTGTGTGTAAGGTGTATATATGGTCAGTAGTGCGATGGTGTTTATTAATTGGTGTGTGTAAGGTGTATATATGGTCAGTAGTGTGATGGTGTTTATTAATTGGTGTGTTTAAGGTGTATATATGGTCAGTGTTGCGATGGTGTTTATTAATTGGTGTGTGTAAGGTGATATATGGTCAGTAGTGCGATGGTTGGGGAGAAAGACAATTTGATATTTCCATTGACTTTTTCTTTAAGAAATGCTACAGAAATGCTCCAGAAAACCTTTCCCAAGTTGCTGTTTACGCAAATTCCCCTGTAATTGTTGGGTCTGATTTGTCTCTTTGTGGACAGGGGAGATGAGCCCCTGGTTCCAGACATCAGGAAAGCAGACAGAAGTTAGTACCATGTTGAACAATTTAAGCACAGAATTTTGCAACTCAGGGGTGCTGTTTTTCAGCATTTAGTTTCTGATGTTATTTAGACCACAGTCCTTCTTTGGTTTTATAGATCTGAGCTTTTCATTTAGTTTCTGATGTTATTTAGACCACAGTCCTTCTTTGGTTTTATAGATCTGAGCTTTTCATTTAGTTTCTGATGTTATTTAGACCACAGTCCTTCTTTGGTTTTATAGATCTGAGCTTTTCATTTAGTTTCTGATGTTATTTAGACCACAGTCCTTCTTTGGTTTTATAGATCTGAGCTTTTCATTTAGTTTCTGATGTTATTTAGACCACAGTCCTTCTTTGGTTTTATAGATCTGAGCTTTTCATTTAGTTTCTGATGTTATTTAGACCACAGTCCTTCTTCGGTTTTATAGATCTGAGCTTTTCATTTAGTTTCTGATGTTATTTAGACCACAGTCCTTCTTTGGTTTTATAGATCTGAGCTTTTCATTTAGTTTCTGATGTTATTTAGACCACAGTCCTTCTTCGGTTTTATAGATTTGAGCTTTTAATTTAGTTTCTGATGTTATTTAGACCACAGTCCTTATTTGGTTTTATAGATCTGAGCTTTTCATTTAGTTTCTGATGTTATTTAGACCACAGTCCTTCTTTGGTTTTATAGATCTGAGCTTTTCATTTAGTTATTGTTGGGTTATTGGATAATCTAATGGTTTATGGTTATTTTTAATGACTGATTTAAGGATATATAATGGATCTTGAATTAGTAATTGGGCAGGCTTGTAAATCTTTTTGTGGCGTATTTTTGTATAGATTATCAAAATAAGTTATCCAAATTCCTTGGCTTTGTCGTGCGCACGTAGTTCCACATGTCCCAGAAGGGATTTTGGTCGATTGCGTTTTCAATTTCATCAAGTGTCTTACTTGTATAATTCAACATCTTGCGTTTCAGTGTATGTTTATACTGTTTCAGAGTTTCAAAGTATTCATAGCGTAGCTCTGGGTTGTTTTGCTGCTTATATTTTTTATTTGACAATAGTCTTAGATGTTTTCTAATTGAAAATGTTCTCTCTTGCCCTCTCTCCTCCCCCCACATTCTGGCTTGCAAGCTGGAAGCTCTCTAGGCTGATTTATTAAATCATCCAGTAAAATGCACTCAGTCTGTGAATCAAATACAGCAGTAGGGAACACACACACACACACACACACACACACACACACACACACACACACACACACACACACACACACACACACACACACACACACACACACACACACACACACACACACACACACACACACACACACACACACACACACACACACACACACACACACACACACACAAAACTTACTGAAACACTAGATTCTCTTTATGACTTCGCTCTTTCTCCCCCTTCCCTTCCTTTTCTATTAGTTGTCCCTCTATAGAGCCCCTTAGAGCCTCATCTAATCATCAGTAGCACCCTTCTAATCGGCTGTCTATTCAAATCAAGCTTTATTTGTCACATGTAGTGCGAAATGCTTACTTACCAACTGTGCAGTTTACCAAATAAACTATTTACCAAATATTTACCAAATGAACTCAAGTAAAAATAAATGTAAAAATAACACAATAAATTAACAATAATGAGGCTATATACAGGAGGTACCGGTACCGAGTCAATGTGTGGGGTTACAGGTTAGTTGAGGTCATTTGTACATGTAGGTGGGGGTGAAATGACTATGAGTAGATATAAACAGTGAGTAGCAGCAGTGTGTCAAAGACAAAATGAAGGGGGGGGGGGTCAATGTAAATAGTCTGGGTGGCCATTTGATTAATTGTTCAGCAGTCTTATGGCTTGGAGGTAGAAGCTGTTAAAGAGCCTTTTGGTCCGAGACTTGGCGCTCCGGTACCGTGTGCCATGCGATAAAAGAGAGAACAGTTTTTGGGCTTTCCTCTGACACCACCTAGCATATACAGTTGAAGTCGGAAGTTTACATACACCTTAGCAAAATAAATGTAAACTCAGTGTTTCACAATTCCTGACATTTAATCCTAGTTAAAATTCCCTGTCTTAGGTCAGTTAGGATCACCACTTTATTTTAAGAATGTGAATTGTCAGAATAATAGTAGAGAGAATGATTGATTTATTTCAATTTTTATTTCTTTCATCACATTCCCAGTGGGTCAGAAGTTTACATACACTCAATTAGTATTTGGTAGCATTGCCTTTAAATTGTTTAACTTAACTTGGGTCAAACGTTTCAGGTAGCCTTCCACAAACTTCCCACAATAAGTTGGGTGAATTTTGGCCATTCCTCCTGACAGAGCTGGTGTAACTGAGTCAGGTTTGTAGGCCTCATTGCTCGCACACGCTTTATCAGTTCTGCCCACAAATGTTCTATGGGATTGAGGTCAGGGCTTTGTGATGGCCAATCCAATACCTTGACTTTGTTGTCCTTAAGCCATTTTGCCACAACTTTGGGAGTATGCTTGGGATCATTGTCCATTTGGAAGGCCCATTTGCGACCAAGCTTTAACTTCTTGACTGATGTCTTGACATGTTGCTTCAAAATATCCACATAATTGTCCTCCTCGTGATGCCATCTATTTTGTGAAGTGCACCAGTCCCTCCTACAGCAAAGCACCCCCACAACATGATGCTTGCAAGCCTCCCCCTTTTTCCTCCAAACATAACAATGGTCATTATGGACAAACAGTTCTATTTGTGTTTCATCAGACCAGAGGAAATGTCCCCATGTGCTGTTGCAAACCGTAGTCTGGCTTTTTTATGTCGGTTTTGGAGCAGTGGCTTTATCCTTGCTGAGCAGCCTTTCAGGTTATGTCGAAATAGGACTCATTTTACTGTGGATATAGATACTTTTGTACCGGTTTCCTCCAACATCTTCACAGGGTCCTTTGCTGTTGTTCTGGGATTGATTTGCACTTTTCGCACGAAAGTACCTTCATCTCTAGGAGACAGAACGTGTCTCCTTCCTGGGCGGTATGACGACTGCGTGGTCCCATGGTGATTATACTTGCGTACTATTACTTGTACAGATGAACGTGGTACCTTCAGGAGTTTGGAAGTTGAATTCAAGTTTGAACCAGACTCGTGGAGGTCTACAATTTTTTTCTGATATTTTGGCGGATTTCTTTTGATTTTTCCCATGATGTCAAGCAAAGAGGCACTGAGTTTGAAGTTAGGCCTTGAAATACATCCACAGGTACACCTCCAATGAACTCAAATGATGTCAGAGCCTTCTAAAGCCATGACATAATTCTCTGGAATTTTCCAAGCTGTTTAAAACTATAGTTTGTTTACAAGAAATTTGTGGAGTGGTTAAAAAAATATGTTTTAATGACTCCAATCTAAGTGGGAAGATGTAAGGAAGTCCAGGATCCAGTTGCAGAGGGAGGTGTTTAGTCCCAGGGTCCTTAGCTTAGCGATGAGCTTTGTGGGCACTATGGTGTTGAACAGTGAGTTGTAGTCAATGAACACTATTCTCACATGGGTGTTCCCATTGTCCAGGTGGGAAAGGGCAGTGTGGAGTGCAATTGAGATTGCATCATCTGTAGATCTGTTGGGGTGGTATGCAAATTGCTGTGGGTCTAGGGTATCTGGGAGGATGCTGTTGATGTGAGCCATGACCAGCCTTTCAAAGCACTTCATGACTACCGACATGAGTGCTTCGGGACGGTAATCATTTAGGCAGGTTACCCTCGCTTCCTTGGGCAGGGACTATGGTGGTCTTCTTTAAACATGCAGTTATTACAAACTCGGTCAGGGAGAGGTTGAAAATGTCAGTGAAGACACTTGCCAGTAGGTCCACGCATGCTTTGAGTACACGTCCTGGTCATCCATCTGGCCCTGTTTTGTGAATGTTGACCTGTTTAAAGGTCTTGCTCACGTCGGCTACCGAGAGCATTATCACACAGTCGAAGCGAGCATAAAAGGCATTTAGCTCATCTGGTAGGCTTGTGTCACTGGGCAGCTGGCGGCTGTGATTCCCTTCATAGTCCGTAATAGTTTCCAAGCACAGTGCTTCCTGCTTTAGTTTTTGCTTGTAAGCAGGAATCAGGAGGACATAATAATGGTCAGATTTGCCAAATGTAGGGTGAGGGAGAGCTTTGTACGTGTCTCTGTGTGGAGTAAAGGTGGTCTAGAGTTTTTTTCCCTCTGGCTGCACATGTAACATGCTGATAGAAATGAGGTAAAATGGATTTAAGTTGTCCTGTGTTAAAGTCCCAGGCAACTAGGAGTGCCGCTTCTGGATGAGCATTTTGTTGTTTGCTTATGGCCTTATACGGGTCGTTGAGTGCGGTCTTAGTGCCAGCATCGGTTTGTGGTGGTAAATAGACAGCTACGAATAATATAGATGAGAACTCTCTTGGTAGATAGTGCGGTCTAGAGCTTGTCATAAGGTAGGTGAACAATACCTTGAGACTTCTTTAATTTTAGACGTTGCACACCAGCTTTTATTGACAAATACACACACACCCCACCCCTCGTCTTACCAGACATAGCTTCTCTCTCCAGCCAATGTATGGAAAATCAGCCAGGTCTATATTATCCATGTTGTCATTCAGCCACGACTCTGTGAAACATAAGATATTACAGTTTTTCATGTCCCAATGGTAGGATAATCTTGATCTTAGCTCATCCATTTAGTTTCCCAATGATTGCATGTTGGCCAATAGAACGTATGGCAGTGGGGGTTTACTCATTCGCCTACTAATTCTCAGAAGGCAGTCTGACCTCCGTCCCCTTTTTCTCCGTCTTTTCTTTACGCAAATGACAGGGATTTGTGCCCGTTCCCTAGAAAGCAATACATCCATTGCGTCGGACTCGTTAAAGGAACAAATATTTGTCCAGTTCGAAGTGAGTAATCGCTGTTCTGATATCCAGAAGTTATTTTCTGTCATAAGAGACGGTAGCAGCAACATTATGTACAAAAGAAGTTACAAAAGAAGTTAAAAACAACATGAAAAAAACTAACAAAAAATCAGTTGGTTAGTAGCACGTAAAACGGCCCCTCCTGCGCTATTATATTATATTCTCTGTTTTCTGTGTGATATCCCAGCACAGCACCCACAGGTCAACAGGACTTAGACTGAAACATTTTGTCATGTTTGTCATTTATTATCATGTCTTGTCCCTGTGCTCCCCATTCTATTCGTTTCCCTCTGCTGGTCTTATTAGGTTCTTTCCCTCTTTCTATCCCTCTCTCTCCCCCTCCCTCTCTCACTCTCTCGCTCTCTCTTCTCTCTATCGTTCCGTTCCTGCTCCCAGCTGTTCCTATTCCCCTAATCATCATTTAGTCTTCCCACACCTGTTCCCGATCCTTTCCCCTGATTGGAGTCCCTATTTATTCCTTTGTGTTCCGTTCCTGTCCTGTCGGTTCCTTGTTTAGAATTCACCGTGCTGTGATTGTGTATCGCCCTGTCCTGTCGTGTTTTTGCCTTCATCAGATGCTGCGTGTGAGCAGGTGTCTCCGTCAGCTACGGCCTGCGCCTACCCGAAGCGACCTGCAGTCTGTGGCCGCTTCTCCTGTTATTCCCCTCTACAGACTAGAGGATTTCTGTTATTCCCTGTTTGGACATTTCCTGTTAAGGATTCAGGATTTGTCGTTTTCTGTTTGGACTTGAATAAACTCTGTTTCTGTTAAGTCGCTTTTGGGTCCTCTTTCACCTGCATGACAGAAGGAACCGACCTACTGTCATGTTTGTCATTTATTATCATGTCTTGTCCCTGTGCTCCCCATTCTATTCGTTTCCCTCTGCTGGTCTTATTAGGTTCTTTCCCTCTTTCTATCCCTCTCTCTCCCCCTCCCTCTCTCACTCTCTCGCTCTCTCTTCTCTCTATCGTTCCGTTCCTGCTCCCAGCTGTTCCTATTCCCCTAATCATCATTTAGTCTTCCCACACCTGTTCCCGATCCTTTCCCCTGATTGGAGTCCCTATTTATTCCTTTGTGTTCCGTTCCTGTCCTGTCGGTTCCTTGTTTAGAATTCACCGTGCTGTGATTGTGTATCGCCCTGTCCTGTCGTGTTTTTGCCTTCATCAGATGCTGCGTGTGAGCAGGTGTCTCTGTCAACTACGGCCTGCGCCTACCCGAAGCGACCTGCAGTCTGTGGCCGCTTCTCCTGTTATTCCCCTCTACAGACTAGAGGATTTCTGTTATTCCCTGTTTGGACTTGAATAAACTCTGTTTCTGTTAAGTCGCTTTTGGGTCCTCTTTCACCTGCATGACAGAAGGAACCGACCAAGGAATGGACCCAGCGACTTCAGACGCTCGTTACACTGCCGTCGAGATCCAAGGAGCCATGCTCGGCAGACACGAGCAGGAATTGTCTGCTGCTCGCCATGCCGTGGAGAACCTGGCCGCTCAGGTTTCCGACCTCTCTGGACAGTTCCAGAGTCTACGTCTCGTGCCACCTGTTACTTCCTGGCCTGCCGAGCCTCCAGAACCTAGGGTTAATAACCCACCTTGCTACTCCGGGCAGCCCACTGAGTGCCGCTCCTTTCTCACGCAGTGTGAGATTGTGTTCTCTCTCCAACCCAACACATACTCTAGAGAGAGAGCTCGGGTTGCTTACGTCATTTCACTCCTTACTGGCCGGGCTCGAGAATGGGGCACAGCTATCTGGGAGGCAAGGGCTGATTGCTCTAACAAGTTCCAGAACTTTAAAGAGGAGATGATTCGGGTTTTTGACCGTTCAGTTTTGGTGGGAGGCTTCTAGGGCCCTGGCTTCCTTATGCCAAGGTGAACGGTCCATAACGGATTATTCTATTGAGTTTCGCACTCTTGCTGCCTCTAGTGAGTGGAACGAGCCGGCGCTGCTCGCTCGTTTTCTGGAGGGACTCACGCAGTGGTTAAGGATGAGATTCTCTCCCGGGAGGTTCCTTCAGATGTGGACTCTTTGATTGCTCTCGCCATCCGCATAGAACGACGGGTAGATCTTCGTCACCGGGCTCGTGGAAGAGAGCTCGCATCAACGGTGTTTCCCTGCTCCGCATCGCAACCATCTCCCTCCTCTGGCTTTGAGACTGAGCCCATGCAGCTGGGAGGGATTCGCATCTCGACTAAGGAGAGGGAACGGAGGATCACCAACCGCCTGTGCCTCTATTGCGGAGTTGCTGGACATTTTGTTAATTCATGTCCAGTAAGAGGCCAGAGCCCATCAGTAAGCGGAGGGCTACTGGTGAGCGCTACTACTCAGGTCTCTTCATCTAGATCTTGTACTACTATGTCGGTCCATCTACGCTGGACCGGTTCGGGTGCTACATGCAGTGCCTTGATTGACTCTGGGGCTGAGGGTTGTTTCATGGACGAAGCATGGGTTCGGAAACATAACATTCCTTTCAGACCGTTAGACAAGCCTACGCCCATGTTTGCCTTAGATGGTAGTCATCTTCCCAGTATCAAATTTGAGACACTACCTTTAACTCTCACAGTATCTGGTAACCACAGTGAGACTATTTCTTTTTTGATTTTCCGTTCACCGTTTACACCTGTTGTTTTGGGTCATCCCTGGCTAGTATGTCATAATCCTTCTATTAATTGGTCTAGTAATTCTATCCTATCCTGGAACGTTTCTTGTCATGTGAAGTGTTTAATGTCTGCCATCCCTCCCGTTTCTTCTGTCCCTACTTCTCAGGAGGAACCTGGCGATTTGACAGGAGTGCCGGAGGAATATCATGATCTGCGCACGGTCTTCAGTCGGTCCCGAGCCAACTCCCTTCCTCCTCACCGGTCGTATGATTGTAGTATTGATCTCCTTCCGGGGACCACTCCTCCTCGAGGTAGACTATACTCTCTGTCGGCTCCCGAACGTAAGGCTCTCGAGGATTATTTGTCTGTGTCTCTTGACGCCGGTACCATAGTGCCTTCTTCTTCTCCGGCCGGGGCGGGGTTCTTTTTTGTTAAGAAGAAGGACGGTACTCTGCGCCCCTGCGTGGATTATCGAGGGCTGAATGACATAACGGTTAAGAATCGTTATCCGCTTCCCCTTATGTCATCAGCCTTCGAGATTCTGCAGGGAGCCAGGTGCTTTACTAAGTTGGACCTTCGTAACGCTTTTACCATCTCGTGCGCATCAGAGAGGGGGACGAGTGGAAAACGGCGTTTAACACTCCGTTAGGGCATTTTGAGTACCGGGTTCTGCCGTTCGGTCTCGCCAATGCGCCAGCTGTTTTTCAGGCATTAGTTAATGATGTTCTGAGAGACATGCTGAACATCTTTGTTTTTGTCTATCTTGACGATATCCTGATTTTTCTCCGTCACTCGAGATTCATGTTCAGCACGTTCGACGTGTTCTACAGCGCCTTTTAGAGAATTGTCTCTACGTAAAGGCTGAGAAGTGCTCTTTTCATGTCTCCTCCGTTACTTTTCTCGGTTCCGTTATTTCCGCTGAAGGCATTCAGATGGATTCCGCTAAGGTCCAAGCTGTCAGTGATTGGCCCGTTCCAAGGTCACGTGTCGAGTTGCAGCGCTTTTTAGGTTTCGCTAATTTCTATCGGCGTTTCATTCGTAATTTCGGTCAAGTTGCTGCCCCTCTCACAGCTCTTACTTCTGTCAAGACGTGTTTTAAGTGGTCCGGTTCCGCCCAGGGAGCTTTTGATCTTCTAAAAGAACATTTTACGTCCGCTCCTATCCTCGTTACTCCTGACGTCACTAGACAATTCATTGTCGAGGTTGACGCTTCAGAGGTAGGCGTGGGAGCCATTCTATCCCAGCGCTTCCAGTCTGACGATAAGGTTCATCCTTGCGCTTATTTTTCTCATCGCCTGTCGCCATCTGAGCGCAACTATGATGTGGGTAACCGTGAACTGCTCGCCATCCGCTTAGCCCTAGGCGAATGGCGACAGTGGTTGGAGGGGGCGACCGTTCCTTTTGTCGTTTGGACAGACCATAAGAACCTTGAGTACATCCGTTCTGCCAAACGACTTAATGCCCGTCAAGCTCGTTGGGCGTTGTTTTTCGCTCGTTTCGAGTTTGTGATTTCTTACCGTCCGGGTAGCAAGAACACCAAGCCTGATGCCTTATCCCGTCTGTTTAGTTCTTCTGTGGCTTCTACTGATCCCGAGGGGATTCTTCCTTATGGGCGTGTTGTCGGGTTAACAGTCTGGGAATTGAAAGACAGGTTAAGCAAGCACTCACGCACACTGCGTCGCCGCGCGCTTGTCCTAGTAACCTCCTTTTTCGTTCCTGTTTCCACTCGTCTGGCTGTTCTTCAGTGGGCTCACTCTGCCAAGTTAGCTGGTCATCCCGGTGTTCGAGGCACTCTTGCGTCTATTCGCCAGCGCTTTTGGTGGCCGACTCAGGAGCGTGACACGCGCCGTTTCGTGGCTGCTTGTTCGGACTGCGCGCAGACTAAGTCGGGTAACTCTCCTCCTGCCGGTCGTCTCAGACCGCTCCCCATTCCTTCTCGACCATGGTCTCACATCGCCTTAGACTTCATTACCGGTCTGCCTTTGTCTGCGGGGAAGACTGTGATTCTTACGGTTGTCGATAGGTTCTCTAAGGCGGCACATTTCATTCCCCTCGCTAAACTTCCTTCCGCTAAGGAGACGGCACAAATCATTATTGAGAATGTATTCAGAATTCATGGCCTCCGTTAGACGCCGTTTCAGACAGAGGCCCGCAATTCACGTCACAGTTTTGGAGGGAGTTCTGTCGTTTGATTGGTGCGTCCGTCAGTCTCTCTTCCGGGTTTCATCCCCAGTCTAACGGTCAAGCAGAGAGGGCCAATCAGACGATTGGTCGCATACTACGCAGCCTTTCTTTCAGAAACCCTGCGTCTTGGGCAGAACAGCTCCCCTGGGCAGAATACGCTCACAATTCGCTTCCTTCGTCTGCTACCGGGTTATCTCCGTTTCAGAGTAGTCTGGGTTACCAGCCTCCTCTGTTCTCATCCCAGCTTGCCGAGTCCAGCGTTCCCTCCGCTCAAGCGTTTGTCCAACGTTGTGAGCGCACCTGGAGGAGGGTGAGGTCTGCACTTTGCCGTTACAGGGCACAGACGGTGAGAGCCGCCAATAAACGCAGGATTAAGAGTCCAAGGTATTGTTGCGGCCAGAGAGTGTGGCTTTCCACTCGCAACCTTCCTCTTACGACAGCTTCTCGTAAGTTGACTCCGCGGTTCATTGGTCCGTTCCGTGTCTCCCAGGTCGTCAATCCTGTCGCTGTGCGACTGCTTCTTCCGCGACATCTTTGTCGCGTCCATCCTGTCTTCCATGTCTCCTGTGTTAAGCCCTTTCTTCGCACCCCCGTTCGTCTTCCCTCCCCCTCCCGTCCTTGTCGAGAGCGCACCTATTTACAAGGTACATAAGATCATGGACATGCGTTCTCGGGGACGGGGTCACCAATACTTAGTGGATTGGGAGGGTTACGGTCCTGAGGAGAGGAGTTGGGTTCCGTCTCGGGACGTGCTGGACCGTTCACTCATCGATGATTTCCTCCGTTGCCGCCAGGATTCCTCCTCGAGTGCGCCAGGAGGCGCTCGGTGAGTGGGGGGGTACTGTCATGTTTGTCATTTATTATCATGTCTTGTCCCTGTGCTCCCCATTCTATTCGTTTCCCTCTGCTGGTCTTATTAGGTTCTTTCCCTCTTTCTATCCCTCTCTCTCCCCCTCCCTCTCTCACTCTCTCGCTCTCTCTTCTCTCTATCATTCCGTTCCTGCTCCCAGCTGTTCCTATTCCCCTAATCATCATTTAGTCTTCCCACACCTGTTCCCGATCCTTTCCCCTGATTGGAGTCCCTATTTATTCCTTTGTGTTCCGTTCCTGTCCTGTCGGTTCCTTGTTTAGAATTCACCGTGCTGTGATTGTGTATCGCCCTGTCCTGTCGTGTTTTTGCCTTCATCAGATGCTGCGTGTGAGCAGGTGTCTCCGTCAGCTACGGCCTGCGCCTACCCGAAGCGACCTGCAGTCTGTGGCCGCTTCTCCTGTTATTCCCCTCTACAGACTAGAGGATTTCTGTTATTCCCTGTTTGGACATTTCCTGTTAAGGATTCAGGATTTGTCGTTTTCTGTTTGGACTTGAATAAACTCTGTTTCTGTTAAGTCGCTTTTGGGTCCTCTTTCACCTGCATGACACATTTAACTCCGGATCAACCGGGGTTTGCTGCCATCACCCATTTCCTGTGAAGGGAGGGAGTAGAGGGGAAAGGGTGAGAGTGGGTGGAGGGGAAGTAGCTCAAAGCTAGGGGGTCAGAAGATGAGCAAGAGAAGAGAGCCCTATCCATACCTCCCTCTTTCTCTTTTCTGTCTTTCATATCTGCACATTGGTTTTACCTTGGACATAATCTCACGTCAGCCTTGAACCTAAACTACAGTACAGTGCAATTCTACATTCTACTACACAGCTACTAAACAACACTACAGAGGTACACTACAGAGGTACTGCACATGTCGTACCCAGTAGTCCTAGAAGCCTGCTAGTGCTGCATCACCTACCCAGCTGCAGAGATGAATTCCAACAGCAGGAATTGCAGTAGCAAAACAGCTCGAGAAAATTAAACTGGCTTATTCAAGAGACCCTAAACAAAAATGACAAGTATATCAAACTAATATTACGCACAATGAACAAGCTCTTCACACACTCTTCACTCACTCCAATTCAGATCTTGGGAAAGTAAATCGAAAATGAAAATAGGTCTAGAGTTTTGGGCTAATACTGTAAATAGTATTTGGATGACAGTTTCAGTTCCTTTGCACTCCAGTGAGACTGTAATTTACTGTTGCTGTGGATTGGCTTCATGTACATTCAATCTCTTGTCGTGTCTTTGGCTATGCCAGATTAAGTGATATGACATGCTATTCTATAAAATAATTTATCCGTAATTAATATTACCTGATTGAGCTAATCATGTAAATGTAATTAACTAGAGAGTCGGGGAACCATGAAAGAATATTTATAGAGCTGTTATCTTCTGAATAAACTCTTAAAGACATCAATAGCAGTCAATATTAACCCTCACATTAATTCAGTCTCATCTGAAAGTTGTAAATTCTTGGTTATCTGCATGAACCCTGGCTAACAAGTTCAATCAGCAATACAAAATTGGGTTTAATTATTTATTTGCTAAATACCTAACTAATCACACAGAATTACACATACACACAATTAATCCTAACAAATTACGTCATAAAGGAAAACGTCCCTAGCGGGCAGAACAGATATGACAGCTGGTTACACAAAAGAAAAGGGTCGGGTTTGAGTGAAAGAGCGGGAAGACTGAGGGACACAGGGAGAAGCAGTGCTATCGTAAATACAGTATCTTATGCATTCTATATTCCGCCCATTTGGAAAATGAAAATGCAATAAATATTTACTCTGAGCTGAGCTTCGCTAGGTTGGTGGTAGATGGAAGGCCGTGTTGCCAAACCAAGTCCTTTGTCCTTTGAAGAATGTCTCTGGTGGTCAATTGGATACGTTGTAGTAACGTCGTTGTGTGGTAGACGGGATACTCCGTCCCTTCCTAACCCTCGTTTGCAGCTGCTGTTGCTAACTCAATGGCTAGGAGGTATCACTTCTGTAGTGAATAAGAGTTCAAAGTTCATACCATTCGCAACCAAAGCTCACGCTGATGTTGGCTTCGTTCTGTAGTTATTATCTGAACCATTCTGACATCGGACCGTCGTACCCACATCCTCGGAACAGGAAGCTACATTGTCGTCAAGGCTTTATATATGAAGGGAGAGGAGGGCGTGTTTGAAACATTTTATAGCCCATGTCCCTTCACAGGGGCGGGCCACTGATTTAGCATAGCCCTAACCTTATGAAAACCCAAATCTCACATTTTAGAAGCTAAAATCACATTTCATCCCATCACAAATAATTTCATAGTCAAACATTTATATTGAACAACAATTCCATGTGAATCCAATAACTCTGATGTGTAGACTTTCCACTGTAGAGTTTATGTCATCTCATCATTGATGAGAATGTCTCAGATGACAACCGAACTGACATCATATTCATTAAATACCATAAGTTCAATTGGTCGGATTACCAGAATATAGTTCAATTCCCCCCACCTTCTGATGTTCCCAGAATCTCTATGTTAACCAAAGGGGTTTGCAAATGTACATCAGTAGGGTAGAGAGAGGAAAAAAGAGGGAAGAGGCATTTATGACTGTCATAAACCTACCCCCAGGCCATCGTCATGACACTCTCCTACCAGAAAAGGTGTAATTCCATTTCCTCCTTGTGCTCTCTCTCTCTCTCCATCTGGGGAGGGCAGAGACTGGGAGACACACATACACACTCATGCACGCAAGCACTCACTCACTCACCCAAAACTCACTCACTCACCCACTATCTCCCTCTCTCTCCCAGATGCTATCCTGCCTGTCTCTTTCTCTCGCTCGCCCCGTCCCCCGCTCTCGCGCTCACTCTCTCGCTCCCCCACTCCCTCACTCACTCTCGTTCCCCCCTCTCTCATTCTCACTCTCTCTCGCTCCGCCCCTCTCTCGCCCAGACTTTTCTCTCTCGCGCTCTCTCTCTCGCTCCGCCCCTCTCTCGCGCTCTCTCTCAGACCCAGCCGTTAGCCCCAGATGGAGTTATAGTTGTCATATTGTCACATTACAGGAGTTCAGATGTTAATGGCTGCACCACTAATCCAGCTGCCGGCAAGGCTGGCCTCATGCCAAAACTACCCGCACAGCACAGCACAGCACTGTACCCACCGCCCGCCGGGCCAGCCCCATGATTGCTGTGCTATGCTGATGTACACTGCCAACACCGGGCCAAGGAGCACAGAGGCAGTCCTGGGGAGGAGGGGTGGAGGAATGAACCCAACAACTAGGGCTAGGAGAGAGGAAGTACAGGCTACAGAGCCAGAGGGCATAGGGGAGACGAGTGTTTCTCCACAACCGGTTTTGTATTTGTATTTATTAAGGATCCCCATTAGCTGAGGCCTAAAAAGCAGCTCCTGGGGTCCAAACAAGATGAAGGTGATTACAGTCAAATAAAACAGTACATCAGACAACACATTATTACACCACTACGTTACCACTACATCTACAATGCAAAATGTATAATAACACAATACAACAATATCACAACATTACAAATATGGAATATTGGGTAGGTGAGCGGGTTGAATAAAGAGAAGACAACGTATAAAAGAATCCATAAATGTATCATTCTTGTGCAATTCATAATTCTATAGGCTATATTGAGGTTTTTCCTTCATTGTTTTTATCTGGAGTTAGTGCAAAGTCTAAGCTTTAGGGCCTTACTGTATACGCTACTACTGTGTTAAGATATCATGGGTGTCATGCAGGTGAAAGAGGACCCAAAAGCGACTTGGCGAAAACAGAGTCTTTAATCCAGTAAAGTAAATACAAACAAAAAACACAACTTTCACTCGAAATGACGAGGACAAACTGGAGACTCGATCTTGAACAGCAGGTGAACAGCAGGTTGCCTCGGGAAGGCACTTGAACCAGACAGACTCAGACACCTGCTCACCACGCAGCATCTGAGGAAAACACGACACGACAGGGCGATACACAAACACAGCACGGTGAATTCTAGACAAGGAACCGACAGGACAGGAACGGAACACAAAGGAAGAAATAGGGACTCTAATCAGGGGAAAGGATCGGGAACAGGTGTGGGAAGACTAAATGATTGATTAGGGGAATAGGAACAGCTGGGAGCAGGAACGGAACGATAGAGAGAAGAGAGAGCGAGAGAGTGAGAGAGGGAGGGGGAGAGAGAGGGATAGAAAGAGGGAAAGAACCTAATAAGACCAGCAGAGGGAAACGAATAGAATGGGAAGCACAGGGACAAGACAAGATAATAAATGACAAAACATGACAATGGGATCCAGCTGTCTAACATAGGAGGGTTTGGGCACAACAGATCAACCAGAGATAAAACATACTGTGCAAAATGAAGCTCAGTCCAGGGGTAATAGCACATGCGAATATTTACAAAAATGGCTCGGAATTGATCCAAAAATTGTGTTCTGGTTGCCTACTGCAGGCAACACATGTTATCTTAACAGCAGTCCTCTTGATAATGGTAAAGAACGGGCTTATATACCCACAATACCCCAGCGCACACCAATTGGAGAGAAACTATACCTATGTGCACTTTAAGCAGACGTGGATTGGATAAATCATCGTTATAGACACTAAAAGGAAATCAAATAGACAGACATCACCACAATAAACATAAATTATAATTGCTACAGTTACGGGTTAAGCAATATAATGGATAATTGTCAGGATATATGAATCCCAAACAGGACTAACCAATGCAATGAATGATGAAATAAAGAGAGGTGTGGCTGTGCGCGCTACAGCAATAATACTGCGCGCCCAACACAGCTCTCAAAACAACAGGCATTAGAATGAATGACAGGCATTCGAATAAATGACAGGCATTAGAATGGATGACAGGCATTAGAATAAAGCACATGACAAACGACATAGTCCTTGAGTTTGTATTGCTTCTAATGGCACAAATGAATGGTGCTCTCATAAGTTTAATGGAACGGCATGTAGTTGCGTTTTAAGAAATGGAAATGTTTCTCGTCTACTTGTTGCGCATGGGGTATGGAGGAAGGTGGTTTGTCGTGTTGAGAGAGCAGTAGAGAGCTGGCATCATCACATACGGTGCATTCGGAAAGTATTCAGACCCCTTCACTTCTTCCACATTTTGTTATATTACAGCCGTATCAATCTACACACAATACCCCATAATGAGAAAGCCATTTTCTTGGTAAATGTAAAAACAGAAATACATTTTCTACATAAGTATTCAGATCCTTTGTTATGAGACCCATAATTGAGCTCAGGTGCATCCTGTTTCCATTGTTCATGGAGTCCACCTGTGGAAATTCAATTGATTGGACATGATTTGGAATGGCACACACCTGTCTATATAAGCTTCCACAGTTAACCGTGCAAATCAGAGCAAAAACCAAGCCATGAGGTCGAAGGAAATGTCCATAAAGCTCCAAGACAGGACTGTGTTGAGGCACAGATCTGGGGAAGGGTACCGACAAGTTTCTGCAGCATTGAAGGTCCACAAGAACATAGTGGTCTTCATCATTCTTAACTTCACTAGGGTAGGGGGCAGCATTCGGAATTTTGGATGAAAAGCATGCCCAAATTAAACTGCCTGCTTCTCAGGCCCAGAAGATAGGATATGCGTAGTAGATTTGGATAGAAAACACTCTAAAGTTTCCAAAACTGTTCAAATAATGTCTGTGAGTATAACAGACCTGATATGGCAGGCAAAAACCTGAGGAAAATCCAACTAGGAAGTACTATTATTTTGAACGGCTGTTTTTCTATTGAAAGCCTATCCAACATACAAAGACTTAGGACCCAGTTCAAGGTCTCTATGGCTTCCCCTACACGTGGCCAGTCTTTAGGCATTGTTTCAGGCTTTTACTCTGAAAAATTAGGGAGATACAGAACTTTCAATAAGTGGCCAGTGGAAATTTCCATTCATCAGCCATGCGCCTGATCGGGAACGCGCCTTTCTTGTTTCTCCTTTCCTATTGACGAAGCTTTTGTCCTGTTGAAATATTATTTATTATTTATGACAAAAACATCCGGAGGATTGATTTTAAACATCGTTTGGCATGTTTCTACTAACTTTTATTGTACTTTTTAAAAACTTTTCGTCTGGATTACTGGACAAAAAGTGCGAACAAAAAGGAGGTATTTGGTCATAAAGAGGGACATTATCAGACAAAACCTACATTTTGTTGTCTAACATGGAGACCTGGGAGTGCCACCAGATGAAGATCATCAAAGGTAAGTGATTAATTGTAATGCCATTTCTGACTTTTGTGACACTCTCCTTGGCTGGAAAATGGCTGTATGGGTTTCTGTGGCTAGGTGCAGACCTAACATAATCGCAAAGTGTGCTTTCTCCGTAAAGCCTTTTTGAAATCTGACACAGCAGTTGCAATAAGGAGAAGTTTATCTTTATTTGTATGTTTAACACTTGTATAGTTTATCAATGTTTATGATGAGTATTTCTGTAATTTGATGTGGCTCTCTGCACTTTCACCGGATGTTTGTTTGAGACGATGCATTTCTGACCAAAACGCGCCAATGTAAACTGAGATTTTTGGATATAAATATGAACTTTATCGAACAAAATATACATGTATTGTGTAACATGAAGTCCTATGAGTGCCATCTGATGAAGATCATCAAAGGTTAGTGATTAATCTTATCTCTATTTCTGATTTTTGTGACTCCTCTCTTTGGCTGGAAAAATGTCTGTATGGTTTTCTGTGACTAGGTGCTGACTTAACATAATCGCATGGTGTGCTTTCGCAGTAGCTCTAAAGAGCTCCAAAGTTCCAAACCTTCCAGAAGGAGAGCTCCAAACCTTCCAGAAGGACAACCATCTCTGCAGCACTCCACCAACCAGGCCTGGTAGAGTGGCCAGATGGAAGCCACTCCTCAGTAAAAGGCACATGACAGCCCACTTAGAGTTTGCCAAAAGGCACCTAAGGACTCTCAGACCATGAGAAACAAGATTTGCTTGTGTTACATGATGTGAAATAGAGTTCCATGCACTCTTAGATAAAATGGTTCTATTGCTTGTTTCATATTTTTTATTTTATTGATCCCGAACAGTGAAAATTGTGTTTTACATGAAATGGAATGATATTTGGATGAAACCAGTTCCCCCATTGATTGCCCCAAGTATGAAAAATGATTGTACATTGACAAAGTTAATGATAAAGTTACTGGTCCCCCCCATACTGGTCCCCCCCATGTCAAACGCTTGGATTCAGGATGCAGGCATTACTTCTGACTTGATGAGCAACGTCATGTAAATCTGGAAATGTTTTAACTATTTTAAATACTTAACTCTTTAAAACCATCATTACTTGTTGCGCATCCTATTTGTTTACATATGGTGTGCCGCGGGCAAAAGCCTCTTGCAACGTCTGAGCCGGGGGTTTGTTTTGAGCACTCAACTGTACTTTTATGGATCTCATCCGTAGACTTTCTTTGTTCCACATGATTCTTGCGTAGGTGGTAAAAGAGGTTAGTGGTGTTTGAGCCTGTTGTCAGGACAGACCTGCGGCTTAATTTGCAGGGACGGTTTTCTGGTCCGTGTCAGACTTTTCATACCCAAACCACGTCCATGCGACCGAAGTAGCCCCTCTTTTAGGTACGAGCTCCATGTCTCCGTGCTCTGTGTCATGTTCCCTCTCCTCCATGTTTGTTTGTGTTGAAATTTCCTTCCACACGTGCCGTCGTCCAAATGACCAAAAATATTGCCCAGCTCTAGTGTGGACTGTACTATTATGCATATTGAATGGACTCTTATGCTACACTCCAAGATGTCTATCCATGAGTCTGGGAGAGAACGTATAGCCCTAGTCGATGCTGTTGGTTCATTGATTGTGCAAGGCGGCTTACAGTTAGCCTACAATTATAATGAATTTGTATTTGACCCTGAATGGCCTAGTAATATTACTATATTTTCATAATTAATTGGGTGGAACATTACCTTTTGCTATACACAATATCTCACCACTTCTCTCTCCTGTATTCCTTTCTCGAGTGTGCAGAGGGGCTGTTTAGTGAAATATGTTTCGTTGCAAAAACAGATTTCATGTGGTTTGGGTAGCACTGGGTAGCTACATGAACAGCATTGGAGAGCCCATGGCATACAGAGTTTCACTAAACAGCCAGTGGTTGATACATGAAATGAAATAAGTGTTTGTATATTTGTTTCTCAGTTGCTCATATTAAGCAAAGCTCGGCTATAAAACCAAAGTAGCCTACCAGACATACTTGAAAAACAGACCAGCGGGAAAGTGTGTGGCCTCCATTCACTATTCGTGCCCATTTGATAATGGGCCATTCTAAATCAAAACTAATTTGACATATTAGTAAAGACAAGATTAAATTGAGAATAGTGTGATGGTTGAAAATAGGATCACTTTATGAGAGAACAGCTGGCCTGAGGCAAGGAACAGAGAGCAATATCGTTAGCCTATAGTCAAATCATGCAGCCCATATATGTTTTGATCTCTAAGGTTTGTATAATGAATGCACAACTAAAGTTGATAAAATCTCTAAATCTAGCATATAGGAACCGGTTACTTTTACCCTCAACATAGCCACTTCATATGCGCACTCGCTCCTGAATGGGAAAAATGTCCTTTTTATTTTATTCAGCTAAATTTAATTATATTAATGTTACTATAAAATCATGGGATATATACTGATCAAAAATATAAAGGCAACACGTAAAGTGTTGGTCCCATATTTCATTAGCTGAAATAAAAGATAGCAGAAATGTTTCATACGCACAAAAAGCTTATTTCTCTCACATTTTGTACAGAATTTTGTTTACATCCCTGTTAGTGAGCATTTCTCATTTGCCAAGATAATCCATCCATCTGACAGGTGTGGCAAACATCAAAATGCCACAGATGTCTCAAGTTTTGAGGGAGAGTACAATTGGCATGCTGACTGCAGGAATGTCTACCAAAGCTGTTACCAGAGAATTGAATGTTCATTTATCTACCATAAGCTGCCTACCACGTTGTTTTAGAGAATTTGGCAGTATGTCTAACCAACCTCACAACCGCAGACCATGTGTAACCATGCCAGCCCAGGACCTCCACATCTATCTTCCTCACCTGCAGGATCAGCCACCCAGACCGCTGATGAAACTGAGTATTTCTGCCTGCAATGCTCTTTGGTGGGGAAAAACAAATTCTGATTGGCTGGGCCTGGCTCCCAATTGGGTGGGCCTATGCCCTCCTAGGCCTACCCATGGCTTCACCCCTGCCCAGTCATATGAAATCCATAGATAGAGACTCATTCATTTATTTCAATTTAATAATTTGTCATTTTAAAAATGTATTTCAATTTAATAATAACTGTAACTGAGTAAAATTGTTGAAATTGTTGCATGTTGCGTTTCTATTTTTGTTCAGTATAAAATAATGGCACAGGACTTATAAACATATACTGTCTGCTAAATGAACAAGCCTAATGCCTATGGCATGGAGCATAGCCAGATAACATACAGTAGGCCAACTCATATTCTGTTCTTCGGAATTCTTTTTTTTTTATATATCAAAATATTTACCTAACTAAAATAAATAACAGATTTATTGTGATGGTGTATATTAAATGGATTTATTAGACTTTAAAAAAATGTAAATTGGTCCAAAGGCATCAGCAGCTTGTATGCATGGAGGCCTTGACTGCCACAGCCCTAGCCATAACACGTATATTCAGCTGCAGACTATGATCGATAATGTTTAAAGCTGCACTGTAGTCTAACAAAACAGCTCCCACAATCTTCTTATTATCCTTTTCCGTTAGCCAATCATCTGGCATTTGTGTATGTGCCGTACATGCTGAGTGCCCTTCCCTATAAGTGTGCTGAAAGTCAGTTGTTAATCTGTTTACTGTGAAATAGCATGGTATCTGGTAAAAAACACATTTTTTTCAAATGTTCAGTAAGGGTTGGCAGCAGGCTGATTGGTTGGCTGTTTCAACCAGCAAAGGGTGCGTTGCTATTCTTGGGTAGCGGAATGACTTTTGCCTTCCTCCAGGCCTGAGGGCAGATACTCTCATGTAGGTTTAGATTGAATAGATGGCAAATAGGAGTGGCAATATCGTCCTCTATCATCCTCGGTCATTTTCCATCCAAGATGTCAGTCCAAGGTGGTTTGTCATTGTTGACAGAAAACATTATTTTTTTAACCTCTTCCACACTCACTTTACGGAATAAAAAAATGACAATTCTTGTCTTTCATAATCTGGTCAGTTATGCATGGATGTGTAGGTTCATAGTTTGTTGTTGGCATATCATGACAAATAAAAAATCATTAAAGTAGTTGGCAATATCAGTGAGTTTTGTGATAAATGAGCCATCTGACTCAAAGAAGGATGGGGCCGAGATCCCCATTTTTCTCAAAATTGTATTGAAGGTGCTCCAAAGCTTTTGTTTACCATCATCCTTTACATCAATTATCTTTGTTTCATAGTACGGCTTCTTCTTTTTCTTTAGTTTAGTCACATGATTTCTCAATTTGCAGTACGTTTGCCAATCGGCTGTGCAGCCAGACTTATTTGTCATTCCTTTTGCCACATCCCTCAACCATATGCTTTTTCAATTCCTCATCAATCCACAGGGATTGAACCGTTTTAACAGTCGTTGCCTTAACGGGTGCTGCTTATTAGTAACTGGAATAAGCAATTTCATAAATGTGTCAAGTGCAGCGTCTAGTTGCTCCTCATTACACACCACAGAGCGGCAAATATTACTTATATCGTCAACATAGGAATCACTACAAAACCTCTTGTATGACCTCTTATACACTATACTAGGCACAGCCTTTAGAACTTTGGTTTTCCTACATATGGCTACTATATTATGATCACTACATCTGGTGGATCTGGATACTGCTTTAGAGCAGATTCCTGCAGCATTAGTAAACATGTGATCAATACATGTGGATGATTTATTAATTGGGCTGTTTGCAAATACCCTGGTAGGTGGACTTGTAGGGATGCTGCTGACCAGTCTATCAGTTCTGAAGGTTCTGAAATGAGTGTAGTACAAGGATGAAGGACCCTACCTTTGGGTTGGTCAACTCTACAGTGAACCAGAGAGGAGATGAGAGATTTAAACTGCGAAAGGAGCACTAGAGAGAGGGTTCAGAGCTATTGGAGCAGAGTACAGCACTGTGGATGGGGATGGGTCTTGGCAGGCAATTTACAGCCATTACTGTCGCTTACAGTCTGTGGGATTGTGATAGAACTCTTTTATTCTATGTGAAGGAGGCAATGTTCTGAACCTTCAGAACATTTTGTGTGTGTGTGTCTGTTAGTGAAAGTGCTTTCTACAGTAGATCTCTGAACCCATTAACAGAAGGGAAATCGGTTTTCCCATACTCTAAGTATAACACCACTAATCAAACATGTTACTGTATTAAAACCTTCTCATTTCAATAAACCATCTGGCCAGGAGTTTGGTAAAAGAAAAAGCACACATTGAGCTAACTTTAAAAATAATTAGGCTAATTTGATTGAAATATGAGCTCTCAATTATTGATATAAAGGGATAGAGAGAGGGCTTGCGATAGGGATTGAGAGCGGGATGGAGAGCGGCATGGAGAGAGCTGGACAGAGGGATGAGAGAGAGATGGAGAGAGGAGTGGAGAGAGGGATGGAGAGAGGGATGAGAGAGGGGTAGAGAAAGGGATAGACAGAGGGCTGGCAATAGGGATGGAGAGAGGGGTGGAGAGAGGGATGGCGACAGGATTGGAGTGCGGGATGGAGAGTGGGATGGAGAGCTGGACTGAGGGATGAGAGAGAGATGGAGAGAGATGGAGAGGGATGGAGAGGGATGAGAGATAGATGGAGTGAGGGATTAGCTGGAGAGATAGAGAGAGGGCAGACTGGGAGGGATGGAGGGATGGAGAGAGGGATGGAGAGAGATGGAGAACGGGATGGAGAGAGGGATGAGAGAGAGGAATAGAGAGAGGGATGAGAGATTGAGAGAGGGATGAAGAGATGGAGAGAGGGATAGAGAGAGGGGTGCGAGAGATGAGAGGGATGAGAGAGGGATGGGAGAGAGATGAGAGAGAGAGATGAGAGAGGAGTGGAGAGAGAGAGATGGAGAGGGATGAGAGAGAAATTGAGAGAGGGATGAGAGAGATGGAGAGAAAGATGGAGTGAGGGATATACAGAGGGATGAGAGAAGGATAGAGAGAGAGATGGCAAGAGGGATGAGAGAGAAATGGAGAGAGGGATGAGAGAGAGGGATGAGAGAGAGGGATGAGAGAGAGGGATGAGGGAAGGGGATGAGGGATGAGGGAGGGATGAGAATGGAGAGAGGGATGGAGAGAGAGATATACAGATGGATGAGAGAAGGATAGAGAGATGGCAAGAGGGATGAGAGAGGGATGAGAGAGAGGGATGAGAATGGAGAGAGGGATGGAGAGAGAGATGAGAGGGGAATGGAGAGAAAGATGGAGAGAGATTGAGAGAGACGGAGAAAGGGATGGAGCAAGGGGTGAGAGAGGAATGAGAGAGAAGGATAGAGAGAGGGATGAGAGATTGGAGAGGTGGAGAAAGAGATGGAGAGATGGAGAGAGGGATGAGAGAGATGAGAGAGGGATGGAGAGAGGAGTGGAGAGAGATTGAGAGAGATGGAGAGAGAGATACAGAGGGATGGAGAGAGGAGTGGAGAGAGAGATTGAGAGAGATGGAGAGAGATTGAGAGACAGATGGAGAGAGATGGAGAGAGAAATGGAGAGAGTGATGAGAGAAAGATGGAGAGAGAGATACAGAGGGATGGAGAAAAGGATAGAGAGATGGCAAGAGAGATGGAGAGAGGGATGGAGAGAGATGGAGAGAGATATGGCGAGTGGGATGAACTGAATGTATAATGAGGGAAGATGAGGGTACTTTCAGGAGAGGTTCGCCCCTTTGGAAAGGGACTGTCATTCACCCCTGAGTTTCCACCCTACCATCACTGTAACAGGTAGGTAATTAGCTTTAAATAGGATAGGACAGACAGATAGACGGAGAGAGGCACTCTACTGGGCCGTAGTTAAAGAGTGTGTTGGGATATGTGTGTTATTGAGAGATGAGTGCAGAGAACCAGGGGCAGCTTCAATAGCATGGTTAGTAAAGAGAACCGTACACATTGTTGTTTGCTGCTACGATTGGTCAGAAACTTTTATTTTATTTTTATTGAACCTTTATTTAACTAGGCAAGTTAGTTAAGAACAAATTCTTATTTACAATGATGGACTACCAAAAGGCCTCCTGCGGTGACGGTGGCTGGGATTTAAAAAATAAATAAATATAGGACTAAACACACATCACGACAATAGCAAACTGTTGCTATTTGAAAAAAGAGACTCCACCTACCCAAGGATGTCAGAGTACAAAAATATAATAACCAAGGATCTAAACTTAAACTTAACCTTGCATAATACCCTAGATGAGTTCGCACCGCAAAGAAAGTGATACAAAAATTGTCACAAGAAATGATCTCCCTGGTATACATAAAATACCCGAGTCCTGAAGCAAGCTTCCAGAAAACTGGAGAGGAAAAGGCACTCCACCAAACTGGAAGTCTTCCAACTAGCTTGAAAAGACCATGCAATATCGAAAAGTCCTCACTACAATTCCAACCTGATTGAGGAGAATAAAAACAATACAACATTTATTTTTGATACTGTTACAAAGCCAATTAAAGCAGCATTCCCCAAGTGAGGATGGCCTTCACTTCAGCGGTGATGAATTAATGAACTACTTTGATGAAAAGATCACAATCATTAGAAAACAAATGACAGACTCCTCTTTGAATATGTGTACTTCTCCAAAACTCAGTTGTCCTGAGTCGGCACAGCACTGCCAGGACCTAAGATCAATGGAGACACTCCATTTTTTAAATCCTGTATCTCTCGACACATTCACAAATATTGTCATGGCCTCTTAACTTTCCAGCGGTGCACTGGAGCCTATTCCAGCCTAACTACTGAAATAGCTACTTCCTGTGCTTGGCCCTCCTATGTTGAACATAATACATGTCTCCCTATCCTTCGGATGTGTACCAAACTCCCTAAAAGGGGCATTAATAAAGCCTCTCCTGAAAAAGCCAAACCTATACCCCCCCCCCCCCCCCGCAAAAACAAAAAACAATACTGGCCTATATTGACTTTCCCATTCTTCGCAATTTTTTTTTGATAAAGCAACTTACTGCCTTCCTGAAGACAGATAATGTATAGGAAACGCTCCAGTCTGGTTTTAGACCCCATCATAGTACTGAGACCGCCCTTGTGGTAAATTACCTTTACACCTTTTAATGGAGTCAGACCAAGGCTCTGCATCTGTCCTCGTGCTCCTGGACCTTAGCGATACTTTAGACACCATCGATCACCACATTCTTTTGGAGAGATTGGAAACCCTAACTGGTCTATGAGGACAAAATCTTATCTGTCTGAAAAATATCAGTTCGTCTCTATGGATGGTTTGTCCTCTGACAAATCAATGGTACGCTTCCTCAAGATTCTGTTCTAGGACCACTATTGTTTTCACTTTATATGCTACGTCTTGTAGATGTCATTCGGAAACACAGTGTCAACTTTCACTGCTATGCAGATGACACACAGCTGTACATTTGGATGAAAGCCTCTGTTTCAGACATAAGGAAGTGGATGGAGGCAAAGGTTTAACTTTTACTTTTCTGCTGACAATGAATCTTGATTGTTGTACAGTCATCTCAAATAAAGCTGTGAAGGAGCTCTGTGTTACTCTTGACTCTGATCTCTTTTTTGATGAACATGTCAAAAATATTTAAACAGCAGCCTTTTCCCATCTTTGTAACATTGCAAAAATCAGAAAACTTTTGTCTAAAAATGTGGCAGAAAAGCAAATCCATGCTTTTTCCACTTCAAGATTAGACTAATGCAATGCTCTACTTTCTGATTACCCGGATAAAGCACTAACTAAAGTTCAGCAAGTGCTAAACACGGCTGCTAGAATCCTGACTAGAACCAAACAATGTGATCATGTTACTCCAGTGCTGGCTTCCTGTTAACGCTAAGGCTGATTGCAAGGTGTTACTGCTAACCTACAAAACATTACATGGACTTGCTCTTACCTATCTCGCTGATTTGGTCCTGCCATACATACCAACACGTATGCTACGGTCACAAAACTCCTTATTGTTTCTAGACTTTCTAAGCAAACAGTTGGAGGCAGGGATTTATCCTATAGCACTCATTTTATGGAATGGTCTGCTGATCTATGTGAGAGGAGCAGACTTGGTCTCAACCTTTAAGTCTTTAATGAAGACTCATCTCTTCAGTAGGTCCTATGATTGAGTGTAGTCTGGCCCAGGGGTGTGAAGGTGAACGGCAAGGCACTGGAGTGACAAACCACCCTTGGTGTCTCTGCCTGGCTGGCTCCCCTCTCTTCACTGGGATTCTCTGCCTCTGACCCTATTTCAGGGGCTGAGTCACTGGCTTCCTCGTGCACTCCGATGCCTTCCTTAGGAGGGTGCATCACGTCGTGCCAGGCTTTTTTCGCTATACTCGACCTGAGTCACTGAAGTGATCTTCCTTCCTGTCCTCCGGCCCGTGCAGTGGGGGAGATCTTCGTGGGCTATACTCGGCAGTGTCTCATAGTAGTAAGTTAGGGGTTTGTTGATATCCTTTTGGTGGTGTTGGGGCTGTGCTTTGGTAAAGTGGGTGGGGTTATATCCTGCCTGGTTGGCCCGGTCTATGGGTAAATTTGGATGGGGCCAAAGTGTCCCCTGACACCCCACCTGTCTCAGTCTCCAGTATCTGTGCTGCAATAGTCTATGTGCCGGGGGGGCTAGGATCAGTCTGTCCTATCTGGCGTAATTCTCCTGTTTTATCTGGTGTCCCTTGTGATCTTAGGTATGCTACCCCTAATTCTCCCATAGCTCTCTCTCCCCTCCTGGAGGACCTGAGCCATAGGACTACAGTGGTTCTTCCATTAACTGTCCTCGTGCTCCTAGACCTTAGTGCTGCTTTTGATACCATCGATCACCACATTCTTTTGGAGAGATTGGAAACCCAAATTGGTTTACACGGACAAGTTCTGGCCTGGTTTAGATCTTATCTGTGAGAAAGATATCAGTTTGTCTCTGTGAATGGTTTCTACTCTGACAAATCAACTGTAAATGTCAGTGTTCCTCAAGGTTCCGTTTTAGGACCACTATTGTTTTCACTATATATTTTACCTCTTGGGAATGTCATTCGAAAACATAATGTTAACTTTTACTGCTATGTGGATGACACACATCTGTACATTTCAATGAAACATGGAGAAGCCCCAAAATTGCCAAAATTGCAATGCTATAAATAAACTTCAGTTAGTGCTAAATACGGCTGCTAGAATCCTGACTAGAACCAAAAAATGTGATCAAAAATGTGATCGTATTAATTTTCTAGCTAGCCTCCCTACACTGTCTTCCTGTCAAGGCAAGGGCTGATTTCAAGGTTTTACTGCTAACCTACAAAGCATTTCATGGGCTTGCTCCTACCTATCTTTCTGATTTGCTCCTGCCGTACATACCTACACGTACGCTATGGTCACAAGACGCAGGCCTCCTAATTGTCCCTAGAATTTCTCAGCAAACAGCTGGAGGCAGCCACCGTGCTTCTTTCTCCCATAGAGCTCAATTTTTATGGAATGGTCTGCCTACCTATGTGAGAGACGCAAACTCGGTCTCAACCTTTAAGTCTTCACTGAAGACTCATCTCTTCAGTGGGTCATGTGATTGAGTGTAGTCTGGCCCAGGAGTGTGAAGGTGAACGGAAAGGCCCTTGCTCTCTCTGCCTGGCCAGTTCCCCTCTTTCCACTGGGATTCTCTGCCTCTAACCATATTACAGGGGCTGAGTCACTGGCTTTACTAGGGCTCTTTCATACCATCCCTAGGAGGGGTGTGTCACTTGAGTGTGTTGAGTCACTGATGTGATCTTCCTGTCTGGGTTGGCGCCCCCCTTTGGTTGTGCCGTGGCGAAGATCTTTGTGGGCTATACTCAGCCTTGTCTTAGGATGGTAAGCTGGTGGTTGAAATATATCCCTCTAGTGGTGTGGGGGCTGTGCTTTGGCAAAGTGGGTGGGGTTATATCCTTCCTGTTTGGCCCTGTCCGGGGTTGTCATCGGATGGGGCCACAGTGTCTCCTGACCCCTCCTGTCTCAGCCTCCAGTATTTATGCTGCAGTAGTTTATGTGTCGGGGGGCTAGGGTCAGTTTGTTATATCTGGAGTACTTCTCCTGTCCTATCCGGTGTCCTGTGTGAATTTAAGTATGCTCTCTCTAATTCTCTCTTTCTCCCTTTCTTTCTCTCTCTCAGAGGACCTGAGCCCTAGGACCATGCCTCAGGACTACCTGACATGATGACTCCTTGCTGTCCCCTGTCCACCTGGCCGTGCTGCTGCTCCAGTTTCACTGTTCTGCCTGTGATTATTATTATTGGACCATGCTGGTCATTTATGAACATTTGAATATCTTGGCCATGTTCTGTTATAATCTCCACCCGGCACAGCCAGAAGAGGACTGTCCACCCCACATAGCCTGGTTCCTCTCTAGGTTTCTTCCTAGGTTTTGGCCTTTCTAGGGAGTTGTTCCTAGCCACCATGCTTCTACACCTGCATTGCTTGCTGTTTGGGGTTTTAGGCTGGGTTTCTGTACAGCACTTTGAGATATCAGCTGATGTACGAAGGTCTATATAAATACATTTGATTTGATTTGATTAAAAGTTGCGTGCTGCCGCAGCATTCTGTGAAGAGTCATTTAATTCTCTCCCATTTTTCCTGTCACTGCAACATATTGTTAGTTTGGCCACCAGAGGGCATCTTTGTGAAGCATTTGATAGAATGTTGGCATTACCAGATAATTTTAAACCTTTTTTTGTAATAACATAGTATATGGGATTGATTTTAAGAAATTTGGCTTAAAACCTCTCTGGGATATGTGTGAAGGTAGCGTCCCACTTGGCCAAAAGCCAGAGAAAATGCAGAGCGCCAAATTCAAATAAATTCCTATAAAAATAAAACTTTCATGAAATCACACATGTAAGATACCAAATTAAAGCTACACGTGTTGTGAATCCAGCCAACATGTCAGATTTCAAAAAGGCCTTTCGGAGAAAGCAAACTATTATCTGAGGATAGCACCTCTGTAAACAAAAGAGAGAAAACATATTTCAACCCGGCAGGCGCGACACAAAACACAGAAATAAAAATATAAATCATTCCTTACCTTTAACGAGCTTCTTCTGTTGGCACTCCAATATGTCCCATAAACATCACAAATGGTTCTTTTGTTCGATTAATTCCATCCATATATATCCAAAATGTCAATTTATTTGGCGCGTTTGATCCAGAAAAACACCGGTTCAAACTTGCCCAACGTGACTACAAAATATCTTAAAAGTTACCTGTAAACTTTGACAAAACATTTCAAACTACTTTTGTAATACAATGTTAGGTCTTTTTTAAAGTAAATAATCGATCAATTGAAAGACCGGATGATCTGTGTTCAATAAAAGAAGAAAACAATCTGACGCTAGCTTTCTGGTCATGCGCCTCTATCAAACAGTACACACGAAGTGACCCTCGTTTTGAACAGAGCTACTTCTTCATTACACAAAGGAAAAGCCTCAACCAATTTCTAAAGACTGGTGACATCCAGTGGAAGCAGTAGGAACTGCAAGCAAGTCCCTTTGAAATCTCATTGAAAAGAGAGTGACGTCAACCTCTGGGTTTCGCCTGCTACATAAGTTCTGTTATACTCACAGACATGATTCAAACTTCAGAGTGTTTTCTATCCAAATCTAATAATATGCATATCTTATCTTCTGGGGATGAGTAGCAGGCAGTTGAATTTGGGCATGCTTTTCATCCAAAATTCCAAATGATGCCCCCTATCCTAGAGAAGTTAATTAATTAGATTAATATTATGGTGTTTCTATTCAGAGAAAAACTAAAAACTAAACCCTCTGGGTTTCTATGGCGCTGTACAACATGACGTCGGGAGTAGGCTACAAGATCATAAGATTCTACATTTTTTGGCCTTCATTAGACAACTTTGTTCCAATATTTCTGTAAATCAGTGATATTTATTCCCATAGTAATTTGTTATGGATCCATAACTAAATCAACATCTGCATATTTTATTAACGAAATGTGTTTATTTGTTAATTAGGCTACTGTGCAGTCTACAATACATATTGTAGTAAACATGCGAAAGTGCCTCATTCCTTACATAAGGGAGAGCAGGCCATGTCTGTAGTACAGAATTCGGGGCAAGTGGGAGACCGGGGTTCAAATCTCCATTGGGGAGGAAGGAGTAGGCTGTCCATGTCAATAAGAATTTGTTCTTAACTCATTCCATATGTGTTATTTCATAGTTGTGATGTTTTTTGAGTGGCTGCTGCCAACTCTAGCCACTTTAATTAATCATGGAACAATTGATGTAATACATTTATCACTAGCCACTTTAACCAATGCCACTTTATATAATATGTACATACCCTACATTACTCATCTCATATGTATATACTACACTCTATACCATCTACTGGATCTTGCCATCTTGATGTAATTAAATGTATCACTAGCCACTTTAAACAATGCCACTTTATATAATATATATATATATATATACTTGTTGCTAAGCAGTTGCTAGGGACTCTCCTGGAAGAAGCTAGCTAGCTTACAAAGAATAACAACAAAAAATATCTAGTTAACAGAAGAAAGGAAGACAAAATAAGGACAAAAGAAGGACAGAAGAAAAAGGAAAAGAAAGAGGACAACAAAGTGAAACAGTCAGCACTTCTATTGCAACTTCGTATTTCGTCGTCCTAACGTAGTCTACACTGCTATCTGCCCAGCAGCTAGCCAGCTAGCAAACGTCCACCGTCTACCGAATAGCAGCACTGTAGAAACTATTACACTCAACTGAACGACTTGATTAGTGTAGTGTTAGCTAGCTACATAGTTGTCTTTGCTGTCTTCGTATCCAAGATAATTGTGTAGTTTAGAGCGTGTAGTCTTAGAGTGATTATCTTAATTTACCGAGGTTAGCTAGCCAGCTATTTGTCGTCCTTAACGTAGGAGACACTGCTAGCTAGCCAACAGCTAGCCAACGTCTACTGAATAGAACTTCCGCACTCAACAACCCGGTCGCATTCCGCTTCGCTCCACAGGTAGTATCACATTTTTCATTTCATTTCATTACAGCACAACGGTTTGATTTGTTTGATCGTAGCTAGCTACATAGCTAGCTACATAGCCGTCTGTGTATCAAAGATAATTGTGTAGTCTAGAGCGATTTTCTAGGTTAGCTAGCCAGCTATTGTCGTTCTTTTAACGCAACGTAACGTAATCAACACTGCTAGCTAGCCAGCTAGCCCCCGAATAGCAGCACTGTAGACACTACTACACTCAACGGAACGACTTGATTAGTGTAGTGTCAACAACGCAGCCACTGTCAGCTAGCCTACAAAGTCAACAACGCAGCCACTGCCAGCTAGCCTACTTCAGCAGTACTGTATCATTTTTAATAATTTTAGTCAATAAGATTCTTGCTACGTAAGCTTAACTTTCTGAACATTCGAGACGTGTAGTCCACTTGTCATTCCAATCTCCTTGCATTAGCGTAGCCTCTTCTGTAGCCTGTCAACTATGTGTCTGTCTATCCCTGTTCTCTCCTCTCTGCACAGACCATACAAACGCTCCACACCGCGTGGCCGCTGCCACCCTAATCTGGTGGTCCCAGCGCGCACGACCCACGTGGAGTTCCAGGTCTCCGGTAGCCTCTGGAACTGCCGATCTGCAGCCAACAAGGCAGAGTTCATCTCAGCCTATGCCTCCCTCCAGTCCCTCGACTTCTTGGCACTGACAGAAACATGGATCACCACAGATAACACTGCTACTCCTACTGCTCTCTCTTCGTCCGCCCACGTGTTCTCGCACACCCCGAGAGCTTCTGGTCAGCGGGGTGGTGGCATAGGGATCCTTATCTCTCCCATGTGGTCATTCTCTCTTTCTCCCCTTACCCATCTGTCTATCGCCTCCTTTGAATTTCATGCTGTCACAGTTACCAGCCCTTTCAAGCTTAACATCCTTATCATTTATCGCCCTCCAGGTCCCCTCGGAGAGTTCATCAATGAGCTTGATGCCTTGATAAGCTCCTTTCCTGAGGACGGCTCACCTCTCACAGTTCTGGGCGACTTTAACCTCCCCACGTCTACCTTTGACTCATTCCTCTCTGCCTCCTTCTTTCCACTCCTCTCCTCTTTTTGCTCACCCTCTCACCTTCCCCCTACTCACAAGGCAGGCAATACGCTCGACCTCATCTTTACTAGATGCTGTTCTTCCACTAACCTCATTGCAACTTCCCTCCAAGTCTCCGACCACTACCTTGTATCCTTTTCCCTCTCGCTCTCATCCAACACTTCCCACACTGCCCCTACTCGGATGGTATCGCGCCGTCCCAACCTTCGCTCTCTCTCCCCCGCTACTCTCTCCTCTTCCATCCTATCATCTCTTCCCTCTGCTCAAACCTTCTCCAACCTATCTCCTGATTCTGCCTCCTCAACCCTCCTCTCCTCCCTTTCTGCATCCTTTGACTCTCTATGTCCCCTATCTTCCAGGCCGGCTCGGTCCTCCCCTCCCGCTCCGTGGCTTGACGACTCAATGCGAGCTCACAGAACAGGGCTCCGGAAGGCCGAGCGGAAATGGAGGAAAACTCGCCTCCCTGCGGACCTGGCATCCTTTCACTCCCTCCTCTCTACATTTTCCTCCTCTGTCTCTGCTGCTAAAGCCACTTTCTACCACTCTAAATTCCAAGCATCTGCCTCTAACCCTAGGAAGCTCTTTGCCACATTCTCCTCCCTCCTGAATCCTCCTCCCCCTCCCCCCTCCTCCCTCTCTACAGATGACTTCGTCAACCATTTTGAAAAGAAGATCGACGACATCCGATCCTCGTTTGCTAAGTCAAACAACACCGCTGGTTCTGCTCACACTGCCCTACCCTGTGCTCTGACCTCTTTCTCCCCTCTCTCTCCAGATGAAATCTCGCGTCTTGTGACGGCCGGCCGCCCAACAACCTGCCCGCTCGACCCTATCCCCTCCTCTCTTCTCCAGACCATTTCCGGAGACCTTCTCCCTTACCTCACCTCGCTCATCAACTTATCCCTGACCGCTGGCTACGTCCCTTCCGTCTTCAAGAGAGCGAGAGTTGCACCCCTTCTGAAAAAACCTACACTCGATCCCTCCGATGTCAACAACTACAGACCAGTATCCCTTCTTTCTTTTCTCTCCAAAACTCTTGAACGTGCCGTCCTTGGTCAGCTCTCCCGCTATCTCTCTCAGAATGACCTTCTTGATCCAAATCAGTCAGGTTTCAAGACTAGTCATTCAACTGAGACTGCTCTTCTCTGTATCACGGAGGCGCTCCGCACCGCTAAAGCTAACTCTCTCTCCTCTGCTCTCATCCTTCTAGACCTATCGGCTGCCTTCGATACTGTGAACCATCAGATCCTCCTCTCCACCCTCTCCGAGTTGGGCATCTCCGGCGCGGCCCACGCTTGGATTGCGTCCTACCTGACAGGTCGCTCCTACCAGGTGGCGTGGCGAGAATCTGTCTCCTCACCACGCGCTCTCACCACTGGTGTCCCCCAGGGCTCTGTTCTAGGCCCTCTCCTATTCTCGCTATACACCAAGTCACTTGGCTCTGTCATAACCTCACATGGTCTCTCCTATCATTGCTATGCAGATGACACACAATTAATCTTCTCCTTTCCCCCTTCTGATGACCAGGTGGCGAATCGCATCTCTGCATGTCTGGCAGACATATCAGTGTGAATGACGGATCACCACCTCAAGCTGAACTTCGGCAAGACGGAGCTGCTCTTCCTCCCGGGGAAGGACTGCCCGTTCCATGATCTCGCCATCACGGTTGACAACTCCATTGTGTCCTCCTCCCAGAGCGCTAAGAACCTTGGCGTGATCCTGGACAACAAACTGTCGTTCTCAACTAACATCAAGGCGGTGGCCTGTTCCTGTAGGTTCATGCTCTACAACATCCGCAGAGTACGACCCTGCCTCACACAGGAAGCGGCGCAGGTCCTAATCCAGGCACTTGTCATCTCCCGTCTGGATTACTGCAACTCGCTGTTGGCTGGGCTCCCTGCCTGTGCCATTAAACCCCTACAACTCATCCAGAACGCCGCAGCCCGTCTAGTGTTCAACCTTCCCAAGTTCTCTCACGTCACCCCGCTCCTCCGCTCTCTCCACTGGCTTCCAGTTGAAGCTCGCATCCGCTACAACACCATGGTGCTTGCCTACGGAGCTGTGAGGGGAACGGCACCTCAGTACCTCCAGGCTCTGATCAGGCCCTACACCCAAATAAGGGCACTGCGTTCATCCACCTCTGGCCTGCTCGCCTCCCTACCACTGAGGAAGTACAGTTCCCGCTCAGCTCAGTCAAAACTGTTCGCTGCTCTGGCTCCCCAATGGTGGAACAAACTCCCTCACGACGCCAGGACAGCGGAGTCAATCACCACCTTCCGGAGACACCTGAAACCCCACCTCTTTAAGGAATACCTAGGATAGGATAAAGTAATCCTTCTCACCCCCTCCCCCCTTAAAATATTTAGATGCACTATTGTAAAGTGGTTGTTCCACTGGATGTCATAAGGTGAATGCACCAATTTGTAAGTCGCTCTGGATAAGAGCGTCTGCTAAATGACTTAAATGTAATGTAAATGTAATTATGTTTTCATACCCTACATTACTCATCTCATATGAATATACTACACTCTATACCATCTACTGCATCTTGCCATCTTGATGTAATTAAATGTATCACTGGCCACTTTAAACAATGCCACTTTATATACTGTTTTCATACCCTACATTACTCATCTCATATGTATATACTGTAGTCTACACCATCTACTGCATCTTGCCTATGCTGTTCGGCCATCACTCATTCATATATTTGTATGTACATATTCTTATTCATTCCTTTACACTTGTTTGTATAAGGTAGTTGTTGAAATTTTTAGGTTAGATAGTACTGCATGGTCGGAACTAGAAGCACATCATTTCGCTACACTTGCATTAACATCTTTCTAACCATGTGTATGTGACAAACAAAATTTGATTTGAAATTTGATTTGATTTGATTCATTATTATTCTACAATGTAGAAAATAGTAAAAAATTAAGAAAACTCGTGGAACTTCCGACTGATACTTACTTAATTAATTGGAAGATTCTAAATAGTTTTCCTTCATTAGACATTACTCAACACTAGTAAGACTCATTTTGCCTATCATTTTGCCTTTGAAAAAATGACCAGACTCCGTCAAAAATGACATTTAGAGGATTGGAGGCATATAAATTAATATCTAAGGGGCATTTTCAGTTAGATATTCTCACAGATCCTAGGGGGCTTTTATATAATTCTAAATTAATTAATAATAATAATCACCTTGTTTTTATAAAGTAATGGTATTTTTGAGATTTAATTTTCTATTAACCTAGAGTGAGTGAGAAAAAGGCAAATAGCAGATATCACTTGCTTATATTCAGTCAACACATATCTCAAGAATATCATTGTATATTTGAACGAGTCATTCGTTATGGATCCATAAGTAAATAAATATCATAATTTTGAAATAGTATTTTTATTTTCATTATTTTATTAACGAAACATAGCATACAGTACATTCTGTAGTAATGGGAAAGTGCCTAATTCCTTACATAAGGGAGTGTAGGTCATGTCCAGACTTTCTCGGTGACCTCAAGTACTCATTAACTCTGTCTTTAATGCTTTTTCGGGTTGCATCAGTCATGGCTGGAAACTTCTGAGACACAGTATTAATGATGAACACCCAGAGGTTCACTGGTAAGCAACATTTGCCTCGGGATCCATCCCAGTTTGTATTCTGTGTCCACTCATGGTATCTCTCTTCGGTTACACATCTCCGCCTGACTCTCCGCTAATGAGGAGTGACTCTCTGACAATACTACCTGGCTCTGGACCAATGCATCAGCTGTCGCCTGTATCTCTGCCCTCAGATAATGTTTCTCTTTCTGATGGTCTGCCTTCAATGACTCGATCTCGTTCTTCAAAGTTTGAATCTCACCCATGAGCAACTTCATCAGATGAGCAGAATGGTACCACCCTGAGCCCACATCGATTACAGTGGCCTAAGATAGAAACGGTAGATCAATTAAGAATTAAAAGTGACTCCAACACACAAATGCTGCGTACACATTTTAAGAATCTAGCTTAACTAATCGCTTTCTTGGCAACCATGCGTTTTTTCGGTGCGGCCCGTTGTCCAGCCCTTTGTCCACTGATCTCCACGGATGGTTGTCTGCATGGTTGTAAGCTCTGCAAAAACACATTCAAGTTTTTAGTACACAATAATCGATTGTATCATACAGTATGCCTACACATTGATAGGCTATATACCTTCTCTTTTATATATATAAAATGCTCTGAAACCAAAATACCTTTTAGTTTTTTTGATCCTCTCAGCTCTGGCTCATTTTAAAGTCCTCTGGTGGTTGGGGTCCTAACCCTGGAACGGGTAGCACCATAGAAAGAAGCTGGCTTGATGAAAATAATGTCCATTTTGTCTGTTCTCTTTGGTCGCAATTCAATTTTTTAAATTAACATCTCATTTTTGAATGGTAACTGTTTTAAGGATGGAGTTTTGGGCGGGGTGAGGAAAGGTGTGACTTTCAGGTTACAATAGGCTATAAGTATACAGCAGATTGCAGATTTCGAAAATACTGGTAGACTTGGGGATTGTGGTCACAGACAGTGCTATTCACAAACACTCATCAGATGCCTGTTTTATGCCAAACTCGAAAGCCCAGGAAAATGAACAGGTACAGTAGGCTGCGGTACTTTAACATAGGCCTAATAATGCTTAAATAAATCAACTGCTGGTCTTTACTGTATGCTGCACATTTTCACATTTAAAAAAATGATCAGAACATTAACCATGTGTGTTTGCTTGTTTTGTACTGTTCTGTAGTTTCGACCCAATGATTCGTCTGACAAACAAAGAACTTTTGCATCCTGCAGGCCCAGGCATGGATCAAAGCTGGCAATTCAATAATGTAATCTTCACAGACGAATCAACCGTGGCCCTTGAGCAATTTGCTCAAAGATAAGCTGGTCAAGGCCATCAAGATGTTTTGGCTAGAGAAATTGACAATACAACAATGCAACAAATACATTGATCATCTCAGCAAGGTTTTACCTGTGGTCGTGCAGCTGGGTGGAAATGTGACTAAAATGTAGTTTTATATAAACATCTGCTTTTGAATGTCTTTTTTCTTGTTATTTAATTGAATTAAAAACAGCATAAAGATGATGCTGAATAAATATAAATGTAACACTTTAGAGTTCTTAAGCATTGAATACATTGCAAGTTGGGGGATTTTTCCCAACAGTAACCACGTTATAACAAATTTATTGTCCTGTTAATAGGAAACATTTGCATGATGGGCAACACCTGCTACAGTGAAAATCAAGTGTTTGAAAACCTGTTTCCAAAATGCCTCCAGTTGTCCACCACTACTGTAAATAAAAACACCGCATCTTGTTATAATCTTGCTTACATTCTTTATTGTGTTACACATAATGTGTATCTACCTTTTTAGAGTTTGGGATTTACAAATGTGCACTTTTAATTATTAGTTACATTGTTTAGATCGAACGTGCAGACATTTATTCTTTAAATTATTGTTTTATGTAGGAAGCTACATTTTTGACCAGTTTCAATTGTATGTCGGCCTAATAAAAAAACTGACTTCTATTAGGCTGTTAAGCCTCATTGCCTCATTGCCAGTTAAGTTATTTTATATAGGTCTATGTTCTGAAGAAATAGACTTAAATTAAGCCCTCTTGTTGTTTGTAAAGTCAAATTAAAATGAAGATTATTGTTGAAATGAATTGCTCGACTGGGGTAGGTTTTCTCCATCTGTTGCTGTGCAACACTTGCATAACAAGGTAGCTATATTTTCAGCACCAGCCGACCCCGGCCAATGAAGGCCTACCCTGGCCAACCCCACTGGGCCAATTTGCCGCCCTATGGCGCTCCCAATCACGGTTGCATGTGATACAGCCTGAATTCTAACCATAGATATGTATATATATTTTTTCAGAACATTAACCGTGTGTAGGTAGATATGTGTCTAGGTAGATGTGGAAAGATAGATACAAATGATTTGTTGCAAGTTGGGGCGGGGGGATTCACACCTAGCTCGGCTATTAGACAATTCTTCAGTAAAGGTTGAATAGTCTATTGTTCAGCTAATAGCACATCTTGCTGCGCTTGTGAAAAACTAATCATAATACTTTTCCCCCTTTCCACATGTTTAAAGGTTCCAATTGATAAAGTGTTTTTAGCCACAATCGGCCCCAACCCCAATTAATACATTTGGGCACAGTCCAATAGCGTGCTGGACTTCGGGCTAGATTGTTGAGGGTTTGAAACCTGTTCCCTGCTTGTTTCAATGCATTATTATGCAGGTCTCAGAGCAAATAGCCTGGATTGTTACTCCCATCTCGTTGCTTGCTCTCTTTCACGCGTCATTCAGCACGCATGTGGGCATGCTGGCAGGATGTACTGTTTTTTATTCTGTAGATATAAATTACAAAATCATGTTTCTAGTCTATTGCATAGTTACAATGTGTAATCATTGATGTCCCAGGAGCAGGAGTGGTAAACACTGTTGAAGCGTATAATTGTAATACATACATGCAGACACAGCATCATTCACAGAATGGAGTTTGATACACCAGGTATTGGAAATGACAGAAATAGCCATTTCCGTAAATTAACTTAATGACAAAAAATATGCACAACCGTTAATTAACTAACATATTTCTCTCAATTGAACATTTTGTGCTTGACTCGTTATGACGTTATAACTACTTACAGTTGAAGTCGGAAGTTTACATACGCTTAGGTTGGAGTCATTAACACTCGTTTTTAACCACTGCACAAATTTCTTGTTAACTTCTTGATGACAGGGGGGCAGTATTGAGTAGCTTGGATGAATAAGGTGCCCAGAGTAAACTGCCTGCTACTCAGGCCCAGAAGGTAGAATATGCATCTAATTAGTAGATTTGGATAGAAAACACTCTGAAGCTTCTAAAACAGTTTGAATGATGCTGTGAGTATAACATAACTCATATGGCAGGCAAAAACCTGAGAAAAAAATACAACCAGGAAGTGGGAAATCTGAGGTTTGTAGGTTTGTAAGTCCTTTGCCTACCCAATATACAGTGTAAATGGGGACAGATTGCACTTCCTAAGGCTTCCACTAGATGTCAACAGTCTTTAGAACCTTGTTTCATGCTTCTACTATGAAGGGGGAGAGAATGAGAGCTGTTTGAACCAGATGTCTGGCAGAATGCCATGAGCTAGGTCTTGCGCACAGCCGTGAGAGCGAGCTGCGTTCCCTTTCATTTCTAAAGAAAAAGGAATTGTCCGGTTGGAATATTATTGAAGATTTATGATATTCAATCTAAAGATTGATTATATACATAATTTGACATGTTTCCAGCTGTTTGTTTGAGACAATACATTTCTGAACATAACACACCAATTTCAAATGAGGTTTTTGGACATAAGGATGAACTTTATCAAACCAAACATACATTTGTTGTCCAACATGGAGTCCCGGGAGTGCCATCTGGTGAAGATCATCAAAGGTTAGGGATGAATTTTAACGCTATTTCTGTATTTTGTGACACCTCTCCTTCTTTGGAAAATGGCTGTATGGTTTTCTGTGGCTAAATGCTGACCTAACATAATCGCAAGGTGTGCTTTCGCCGTAAAGCCTTTTTGAAATCCAACACTGGCTGGATTAACAATACATTTATCTTTAAAATGGTGTATAATACTTGTATGTTTGAGGAATTTTAATTATGAGATTTCTGTTGTTTGAATTTGGCGCCCTGCAATTTCACTGGCTGTTGACGAGGTGGGATGCTCGCGTCCCACATATCCCAGGGAGGTTAACCCTCCCAAGGCTGCTGGCCCAGACGGCATCGCTAGCCACCTCCTCAGAGCATGCGCACACCAGCTGGCTAGTGGGTTTCCAGACATATTCAATCAATCCCTACCCAAGTCTGTTGTCCCCACATGCTTCAATATGGCCACAATTGTTCCAAGAAAGCTAAGGTAACTGAACTAAATGACTATCGCCCAATTGCACTCACTTCTGTCATCATGAAGTGCTTTGAGAGACTAGTCAAGGATCATATCACCTCCACCCTACCTGATACCCTAGACCCATTTGCTTACTTCCCCAATAGGTGCACAGACAATGCAATAGCCAACCCAGTTCCCACAGCCCTATCCCATCTGGACAAGAGGAATACCTATATAAGAATAAGTTAATTGACTACAGCTCAGCATTTAACACCATAGTACAGTGCCTCTTCAACCTCATGTGGCTGAAGAAATTTGGCTTGTCACCTAAAACACAAACTTTTACAGATGCACAATCGAGAGCATCCTGTTGGGCTGTATCACCGCCTGGTACGGCAACTGCATCGCCCTCAACCGCAAGGCTCTCCAGAGGGTAGTGCGGTCTGCACAACGCATCACTGGGGGCAAACTACCTGCCCTCCAGGACACCTACAGCACCCAATGTCACAGGAAAGCCAAAAAGATCATCAAGGACACCCGAGCCACTGCCTGTTCACTCCGCTATCATCCAGAAGGCAAGGTCAGTACAGGTGCATCAAAGCTGGGATCGAGAGACTGAAAAACAGCTTCTATCTTAAGGCCATCAGACTGTTATCACTAATAGAGGGAGGTCTGTTGTCAACATACGGACTCAAGTCTCTGTCCACTTTAATAAATGGACTTAATAAAGGTATCACTAGTCACCTTAAATAAAGGTGTCATTAGTCACCTTAAATAACGATACTTTAATAATGTTTACATATCCTACATCACTCATCTCATATGTATATACTGCTCTTATACCATCTACTGAATCTTGCCTATGCCGTATGGCCATCACTCATCCATATATTTATACATACATATTATTATTCATCCTTTACATTTGTGTGTATAAGGAAGTTGTTGTGAATTTGTTAGATTACTTGTTAGATATTACTGCATTGTCGGAACTAGAAGCACAAGCATTTCGCAACACTCTAACCATGTGTATGTGACCAATTTGATGTTAACATTGCCAAAACAAACTAGATACACTCACAAAAGTTCCAAAATAATGACGACATTACAAATGTCATATTATACAAAAGGGAAAAAGGGAAAGTAAATAAACATAAATATGGGTTGTATTTAAAATGGTGTTTGTTCTTCACTGGTTGCCCTTTTCTTGTGGCAACAGGTCACAAATCTTGCTGCTGTGATTGCATTGTGGTATTTCACCCAAAAGATATGGGAGTTAATCAAAATTGGGTTTGTTTTCGAATTCTTTGTGGATCTGTGTAATCTGAGGGAAATATGTTTCTCTAATATGGTCATACATTTGGCAGGAGGTTACGAAGTGCACCTCAGTTTCCACCTCATTTTGTGGGCAGTGTGTACACAGACGGTCTTCTCTTGAGAGCCAGGTCTGCCTATGGCGGCCTTTCTCAATAGCAAGGCTATGCTCACTGAGTCATAGTCAAAGCTTTCCTTAAATTTGAGTCAGTCACAGTGGTCAGGTATTCTGCCACTGTGTACTCTCTGTTTAGGGCCAAATAGGATTCTAGTTTGCTCTGTTTTTTTTGGGTAATCCTTTCCCAATGTGTCAAGTAATTATATTTTTGTTTTATCATGTTTTATCATGTTTGGTTCATCTAATTGTGTTGCATCTCTCTCTCTTTCGATCTCTGATAGATATAATCTATTCTCTGTTTCTCCCCTGTAGGTTTCTACTGGTCGAAAGTAGTGTACTGTAATGTCATGTGAATAGGTTCTGCTGAAATGTACTGCACTATAACAAGTAACGGTTCTAGTCAATATCAGGAATAGGGTGTGTGTATGTGTTGAGTCCCCAATCCTGTCTCAGGATACCTTCCTTCCTCACTCCTTGGCTCACTTCAGTTCCCCGAGGAAAATCCTGTATTCCAGAATAATCAGTCCAATCAACCTTCATTCCAACTGACCAAGGCTCCCGGGACCAATGAGAGTGAGATATTTCCAACGTTTTGATATGGAAAATCCTTCAAAGAATACATGAAAGGAACTGTCTTTGTTCTTAATTCCTGTGATAATTGTATATTTTATTCCCAGAGTGGAGCAAGGGGCAATGGGGATGCCATCCAGAATGCCATGTGACGGGCTTGAAAGGGAGTGAGGATGCCAATGATTGGTAGTGACTGGCAGTTTTGGAGTGGTGAGGCCCAAGGAATACCCTCAGGCTAATCTGACATTAGCATTTTGACAAGATGAATGCTTCTATGGAGCACAGCCAGTAGGAATAGCACACACACAGACAAACACATATTCACATATACACACTTATTCATTGACATACACACATGCAAACACTGAAACACGCACACACATCCACATGTATGCATTTGTGCGCACACACACACACACACACACACACACACACACACACACACACACACACACACACACACACACACACACACACACACACACACACACACACACACACACACACACACACACACACACACACACACACACACACACACACACACACACACACACACACACACACACACACACACACACACACACACACACACACACAGAGTCAACATAGTGAGGTCCATGAAGTAAGAGAGGAGTCCCAGGGTTGTATTGATAAAATTCAGTGAATCAGAAGACGTCTACTAGAGGGCCTCAGAGCCCACTATACAGCAAGGAGACACACACTATACTATACACAAGCTCATTTCCTACCTCTATATACTGTATCTCTCTCTCGCGCGCTCTCAATTCAATTCAAGGGGCTTTATTGGAATGGGAAACACAGCGTAGCCTAGTGGTTAGAGCGTTGGACTAGTAACCGGAAGGTTGCAAGTTCAAATCCCTGAGCTGACAAGGTACAAGTCTGTCATTCTGCCCCTGAACAGGCAGTTAACCCACTGTTCCTATGCCAGCATTGAAAATAAGAACTTGTTCTTAACTGACTGGCCTAGTTAAATAAAGGTAAATAAAAATATGTTGACATTGCAAGTGAAGTCTCTCTCTCTCATGTACATTCCTTATTCTCTACGTCTCTCTATCTTCATCTCCCACGCCAACTTTTTTCTAAATTCATGTCTCTCTCTTGATTTCCCTGTTAATTCAATTCAATTCAAGGTGCTTTATTGGCACGTGAAACATATGTTAACATTGCCAAAGCAAGTGAGGTAGATAATATACAAAAGTGAAATAAACAATAAAAATTAACAGTGAACATTTAACCTCTTGAATCTAGGGGGCACCATTTTCATTCTTGGAAAAATAACGTTCCCAAAGTAAATGGGCTATTTTTCAGGACCAGATAATAGAATATGCATATAATTGACAACTTAGGATAGAAACCACTCTAAATTTTCCAAAACTGAACAAATATTGTTTGTGAGTATAACAGAACTGATATTGCAGGCGAAAGCCTGAGAAAAATCCAATCAGGAAGTAACTCTTATTTAGAATCCTCTGCGTTCCTATGCGTCCCTATTGAGCAGTGAAAGGGATATCAACCAGATTCTTTTTTCTATGGCTTCCCTAATGTGTCTATTGTCACAAGACATAGTTTCAGGCTTTTATTTTGAAAAATGAGCGTGAGTGACAACATTGCGTCAGTGGTCACCTGGTGGCTCTCAGAGTGATTTGTGTGTAATAGACAAATGCGGCCATTGTTTCTCTCGCTCCTACTAAGAAGCCAACCGACCCGATTGATATATTATCGAATAGATATTTGAAAAACACCTTGAGGATTGATTATAAAAAACCGTTTGCCATGTTTCTGTCGATATTATGGATCTAATTTGGAATATTTTTCGGCGTTGTCGTGAACGCAATTTCCGGTCGATTTCTCAGCCAAACGTGAAGAACAAACGGAGGTATTTCGGCTACAAAAATAATCTTTATGGAAAAAATGAACATTTGCTATCTAACTGGGAGTCCTGTGAGTGTAAACATCCGAAGCTCAAAGGTAAACGAGTTAATTTGATTGCTTTTCTGATTTTCATGACCAAGCTGCCTGCTGCTAGCTAGGCATAATGGCATAATTTTAAGGTCACTATTGGCCTCATGGTGAAATCCCTGAATCCCTGAGTGACTGGGTGTATTAATACACTATCCAGAATGTAATTAATAACTTCACCGTGCTCAAAGGGATATTCAATGTCTACTTTAAATTACTTTTACAGGGTGGATCCCAAAATAAATGTGTAAAATTATAAAAACAAAGTTAGTTGCGCAATACATTTTCTAGATAAAAACAGGCTATCGATAAACTTACACAAATGCTTGTCTTGCTTTGGCTGTAAAGGATCATTTCAAAATCTGAGATGACAGGGTGTTGAGGATAGGAGGATAGGGGGCAGTATTTTCACTTCGGATGAATTGCGTGCCCATAGTGAACTGCATCCTACTCTGTCCTAGGTTGCCAATATATGCATATTATTATTACTATTGGATAGAAAACACTCTGAAGTTTCTAAAACTGTTTGAATTATGTCTGTGAGTATAACAGAACTCATAGGGCAGGCAATCTTCCAAACAAGAAGTGAAATTCTGAATATGGGTCAACTTTGATGTCATCGCCCCCTCCTTTCCCAACAATATATGGATCTGGTAGCACTTCCTACGCCTTCCACTAGATGTCCTCATTCAGTAGAAAGTGGAATGGAGCTTTTGCTGTGAACTTTGACCGAATGGGAGGGGAAATAGTCACTGTCAAGACAGAATGCCATTTTCCTGTGGTGCATTTCTCTGTGGGTGCTACCGTCGTTCCATTTGGCTGCAGCTGAAAACCTATGATCCGGTTGGAACGTTATTGGATATATATGAAAATAACATCCTTAAGATTGATTCTCTACTTAGTTTGACCAGTTTATTAGACCTGGAATATAACTTTTTGAAGTTTTTGTGCGAGTTGTCCTGGACCGGCGTCAGCTTTGGGGCACGTGAGAAGAAAGTGGTAGCAAATGCAGCTAATTGGACACTAGTATTGGACATTATGGAACAAAACATACTGTGAACCATCAGATCCTCCTCTCCACCCTCTCCGAGTTGGGCATCTCCGGCGCGGCCCACGCTTGGATTGCGTCCTACCTGACAGGTCGCTCCTACCAGGTGGCGTGGCGAGAATCAGTCTCCTCACCACGCGCTCTCACCACTGGTGTCCCCCAGGGCTCTGTTCTAGGCCCTCTCCTATTCTCGCTATACACCAAGTCACTTGGCTCTGTCATAACCTCACATGGTCTCTCCTATCATTGCTATGCAGACGACACACAACTAATCTTCTCCTTTCCCCCTTCTGATGACCAGGTGGAGAATCGCATCTCTGCATGTCTGGCAGACATATCAGTGTGGATGACGGATCACCACCTCAAGCTGAACCTCGGCAAGACGGAGCTGCTCTTCCTCCCGGGGAAGGACTGCCCGTTCCATGATCTCGCCATCACGGTTGACAACTCCATTGTGTCCTCCTCCCAGAGCGCTAAGAACCTTGGCGTGATCCTGGACAACACCCTGTCGTTCTCAACCAACATCAAGGCGGTGGCCCGTTCCTGTAGGTTCATGCTCTACAACATCCGCAGAGTACGACCCTGCCTCACACAGGAAGCGGCGCAGGTCCTAATCCAGGCACTTGTCATCTCCCGTCTGGATTACTGCAACTCGCTGTTGGCTGGGCTCCCTGCCTGTGCCATTAAACCCCTTCAACTCATCCAGAACGCCGCAGCCCGTCTGGTGTTCAACCTTCCCAAGTTCTCTCACGTCACCCCGCTCCTCCGTTCTCTCCACTGGCTTCCAGTTGAAGCTCGCATCCGCTACAAGACCATGGTGCTTGCCTACGGAGCTGTGAGAGGAACGGCACCTCAGTACCTCCAGGCTCTGATCAGGCCCTACACCCAAACAAGGGCACTGCGTTCATCCACCTCTGGCCTGCTCGCCTCCCTACCACTGAGGAAGTACAGCTCCCGCTCAGCCCAGTCAAAACTGTTCGCTGCTCTGGCCCCCCAATGGTGGAACAAACTCCCTCACGACGCCAGGACAGCGGAGTCAATCACCACCTTCCGGAGACACCTGAAACCCCACCTCTTTAAGGAATACCTAGGATAGGATAAGTAATCCCTCTCACCCTCCCCCCTTTAAGATTTAGATGCACTATTGTAAAGTGACTGTCCCACTGGATGTCATAAGGTGAATGCACCAATTTGTAAGTCGCTCTGGATAAGAGCGTCTGCTAAATGACTTAAATGTAAATGTAATGTAAATGTAAAACAACGATTCATTGTGGAACTAGGACTCATTGCACTGCATTCTGATGAAAGATCATCGAAGGCAAGGGAATATTTATGATGTAATTTCGTATTTCTGTTGACTCCAACATGGCCAACATGAGAAATACTTTTACGTCTGAGCAGTGTCTCAGATTATTGCATGGTAAGCTTTTTCCACAAAAAAAAAATCTGACAGTGGTTGTATTAAGAACCAGTGTATCTTTAATTATATGTAGAACATGTATCTTTAGTCAAAGTTTATAATGAGTATTCTGTTATCTGCCGTAGCTTTCTATAATTCCTTCGGATATTTTGGAGGCATTTCTGAACATGGCGTCAATGTAATCCGAGATTTGTGGATATAAATATGCATATTATCGAACAAAACATAAATGTATTGTGTAACATGTCATATGAGTGTCATCTGATGAAGATTTTCAAAAGGTTACTGATTCATTTTATCTCTAATCCTGCTTTTGTGACTCTTATCTTTGGCTGGAAAAAATGGCTATGTTTTCCCTTTGATTTGGTGGTGGTCTAACATAAATATATGTTGTGTTTTCGCTGTAAAACATTTTCAAAATCGGACATGATGGGTAGATGAACAAGATGTTCATCTTTCATTTGAGGTATTGGACTTGTTAATGTGTTAAAGTTAAATATTTCTAAAGAATATTCTTGAATTCCCTGCACCACCTTTTCAGCTGAATGGGGGGGTGGAGTTCCCCTCGTTGCATTATGCTAATTAGTGTCAGTTGATGACAAGACTTACAGAAAATGATCCCAAACACACCGCCTGGGTAACGAAGGAGTGGCTTCGTAAGAAGCATTTCAAGGTCAAGTGGCCTAGCCAGTCTCCAGATCTCAACCCCATAGAAAATCTTTGGAGGGAGTTGAAAGTCTGTGTTGCCCAGCAACAGCCCCAAAACATCACTGCTCCAGAGGAGATCTACATGGAGGAATGGGCCAAAATACCAGCAACAGTGTGTGAAAACCTTGTGAAGACTTACAGAAAACATTTGACCTCTGTCATTGCCAACAAAGGGTGCTTTTATATAACAAAGTATTGAGATAAACTTTTGTTATTGACCAAATACTTATTTTCCACCATCATTTCATTAAATTCATTAAAAATCCTACAATGTAATTTTCTGGATTTTTTTTCTCATTGTTTATAAAATGGGGTACAGGTATTCAAATAAGGAAAAGGACAAATGTGTTTTGTTGAATTTTGTGGTGAGGTTTTTTGTGATGTGTGGTGTGTTTTTGTATCATGTGGTAGAGGGAAAGGTGAGTATGGTACATGTATGCAGTGTAGGATATCATTTGCCGTTTTATTTTAAGTGGGGGGGTGAGGTTTTAATGAAATGAGAATGTTTCATTAAAGACAAAAAGTCAGCCATCTCTCCCTCTACATCTCTCTCTCCCTTTACATCTCTCCCTCTACATCTCTCCCTCTATACATCTCTCCCTCTACATCTCTCTCTCCCTTTACATCTCTCCCTCTACATCTCTCCCTCTATACATCTCTCCCTCTACATCTCTCTCTCCCTTTACATCTCTCCCTCTACATCTCTCTCTCCCTTTACATCTCTCCCTCTACATCTCTCTCTCCCTTTACATCTCTCCCTCTACATCTCTCTCTCCCTTTACATCTCTCCCTCTACATCTCTCTCTCCCTTTACATCTCTGCCTCTACATCTCTCTCTCCCTTTACATCTCTCCCTCTACATCTCTCTCTCCCTCTACATCTCTCTCTCCCTTTACATCTCTCTCTCCCTTTACATCTCTCTCTCCCTTTACATCTCTCTCTACATCTCTCTCTCCCTTTACATCTCTCTCTCCCTTTACATCTCTCTCTACATCTCTCTCTCCCTTTACATCTCTCTCTCCCTTTACATCTCTCTCTACATCTATCTCTCCCTCTACATCTCTCTCTACATCTCTCTCTCCCTCTACATCTCTCTCTCCCTTTACATCTCTCTCTCCCTTTACATCTCTCTCTCCCTTTACATCTCTCCCTCTGCAACTTTATTTTATTTTATTGATGTTTCCTTCCATGTCTCTCTCTCTCAATTCAATTCAAGGGGATTTATTGGCATGGGAAACATATGTTAAAATTGCCAAAACAAGTAAAGTCTCTCCCTCTCTCTCATGTACATTCCTTTTTCTCTACATCTCTCTATCTTCATCTCTCCCACTACATGTCTCTCTCCCTCTACATCTCCCTCGGCAACTTTTTTTATTTTTTATTAATGTCTCCTTCCATATCTCTCTTCATAGTTCCCTCCCTGTCTTTCTACATATTTTCCTCTTTCTCTTTCCATTTCCCATGTTGTTTTTTCTTCTCCTCTCTCTCTGTGCCGCCCTGTATCAGCCTTCTCAATTCTGTTAATCCGTTAGCTTTGAGAATGGAGCTTGTCTAATGTCCTGAACAGCGCTGGATGCCATGCCGTTTCTTCCCGGTAACGGTGGAATAATGGAAATGTAAATAACGTTAAGCTGTGGAGGCTTAAAACAACCTCTTAATGAAGCCGGCTGCATTTCACACAAACAGCAAAGAGAAGACCAAGGAGAATAACACACACGCAAACTTGTTTTCCTAAATATGTTTACAAGCAGAAAGGAAGCTATGCTGTCTGTGATCTTGGTGCATGAATGTTCATCAGGCTTCGGCCCAGTAAGAAGGTAAACGTGGCACTTTAGAGGCTCAATAGTGTCAATACATCCACTGTCTGACACACACACACACACACACACACACACACACACACACACACACACACACACACACACACACACACACACACACACACACACACACACACACACACACACACACACACACACACACACACACACACACATCCATTCTACCAGGAGGAGAGTAACGGCCTGAGATAAAGAGAGACAGAGAGAAAGAGTAAGAAGATTGGAGAAGAGAGGAGAGAAGAGAGGAGCGGTGCTTAAAGGTGACCTCTTATGGGTTAGTGATGAAGATATGGCAGGAGGGGAGAAGGAGAGGCAGGATAGAAGAAAAGATGGAAAAAGAAGTGAGCATTCAATACTGTCCTCCCATATATGAGTGATGGTACTAAATCTGACATTCTGGTTTTCTATGTAATATTAAAGTGATTGATTGTCCCTCATCTAAGTGCAGAGTGGTTTGCATATATTCATTTAGACATGCCTTTCTTCAACCTTTGACTGAGAATTAGGGTTGCAAACTTTCCGGTAAATTTTAAAGAAATGTACAGACATTTTTCATAGGAAGTCAAGCCCAGGAATTTGGGGAATTTTGCTTAAATTCATCAAAAAAAGTTAGCTTATAACAGTGAACCTTTTTTGTGGGATATTTTTTGTCTTCCATCACATGTGCAGTGCGGTCTTCCATCACATGAACAGCTGAGTCTCAAGATCTTGCACACTAATGAGATGCTATTGAGCCCACACTACTACACTGTCTGAGCCAAGGACTACATGCTTTCTGGTAAGTTTTGATTACAATACTGTGTGGGGTGAATATATTTTATATGACATACATTATTTTTTTGTTAACGAGTAAATAGTAGCCTACAGCAAATTGTGTTTAAATCATTTCGAACTTGTTAACAATTTCTGCTAGCTAGTTTTTGCTACCATGTTTGTTTTTAGCTTGTTGGAGCCTGCTATCTGAGGGGTGCTACATCACCTGTTCCATACATGTTTCATTTTAAAACATTTATCTTACAAAGGAGTTAATCCAACTGCTTATTTATCTGTACATAGAATTGTATTATTTTTTTTTACTTATTGTTTTCTAATGTTTACAGGAAAATGCCACGGCACTATCTGATATGTGAAAACAATTCACTGCAGCAAATGTAGAAGGAAAAGCTGTGTATATTTGCAAATACTGTGCCAAATCATATGTGAAGAATGCAACAAAGATGCAGAATCATCTGGCCGAGTGCATAAAGTTCCCCCAGTGCTCACAACAAGCAACCTCTGACAAAAGTCCCTCTACTTCTATTCCAGGTGAAAATGATGAATCAGACACCTTATCGATAGCAACAGCTAATGGTCCTCCTGGAATCAGAAGTTTGTTTGACTCAATGGAGGAACGTAGTCATAGCAATGCTGATTGATCGAGCTGTGTATGCAGCTGGTTCACCTCTGATGCTCACAGGCAATGTGTATTGGAAGAGACTTCTGAATGTTCTTCACCCAGCATAAACCATGTCTGGTTGGAGTGGTGTATCTACTCATTTGCTGGATGCAGAGTTCAACGGAGTTCATGTGAAGGTCAAGCAAATCATAGAGAAAGCAGACTGTATTGCAATCATCTCTGATGGGTGGTCGAATGTTCGTGGGCAAGGAATAATTCAACTACATCTCTCCCTCAACCAGTATTCTACAAGAGCACAGAAACAACAGACAACATACACACTGGTCTCTACATTGCAGATGAGCTGAAGGCAGTCAATGACCTTGGACCACAGGAGGTATTTGCACTGGTGCTGCAAACATGAAGGCTGCTTGGTCTAAAGTGGAGGAGTCCTACCCTCACATCACACCCATTGGCTGTGCTGCTCATGCATTGAATATGCTCCTGAAGGACATCATGGTACTGAAAACAATGGATACACTCTACAAGAGAGCCAAGGAAATGGTTAGGTAAGTGAAGGGTCATCAAGTTATAGCAGACATCTACCTCACCAAGCTAAGTGAGAAGGATAAGAGCACCACATTGAAACTGCCCAGCAACACCTGTTAGGGTGGTGTTGTCATCATGTTTGACAGTCTCCTGGAGGGGAAGGGGTCTCTCCAAGAAATTCTCATATCACAGTCTGCCAATAGGGACAGCCCCATCAAGAGGATCCTCCTGGCTGATGTATTTTGGGAGAGAGTGGTAAGCAGCCTGAAACTCCTGAAACCTATAGCAGTGGCCATTGCAGCGATTGAGGGCGACAATGCCATCCTGTCTGATGTTAAGAATCTGCTTGCAGATGTAAGAGAAAAAATCCATACTGCCCTGCCCACTTCACTGTTGCTCCAAGCAGAGGAAACTGCAGTTCTGAAATACATTAAAAAGCGTGAAGACTTCTGCCTGGAGCCCATACACATCGCTGGGTACATATTGGACCCTAAGTATGCAGGCAAGAGCATCCTGTCTGGCGCAGAGATCAACAAAGCCTATGGTGTCATCACTACCGTGTCTTGCCACCTTGGCCTGGTTGAAGACAAGGTTCTTGGCAGTCTGGCGAAGTACACTTCCAAGCAAGTGCTTTGGGATGGAGATGCAATATGGTAGTAGGGCCAACATATCTCATCAGCCACCTGGTGGAAGGGACTTTGTGGATCTGAGGCTCTTTCCCTGTTGCCTCCATCATCCTCCAAATCCCACCAACATCAGCCGCCTCAGAGCACAATTGGTCCTTGCTGGGGAACACACACACCAAAGCACACAACAGGCTGACCAATACAAGGGTTGAAACATTGGTGGCCATTTGGGCAAATTTGAGGCTTTTTGAGTCTGACAACGAGCCATCCTCAACAAGGTTGGAAAGTGACAGTGAAGATGAGGCCTCAGAGTCTGATGTTCAAGAGGTGGACATTGAGGAGGTCCAGGGAGAAGACATGGAAGCCTGAGAGGAAGACAACCAAAGCTTTAGTTTCTAGACTATCATTTTACAAATGTATGTTGAAAATGTTTTTTTGGGGAGATGTGATAGATCATTGTGGATCATTCAATATTCCTTTTCTTTTGCTCTTCAGTGAAATCATCCCATGTGAAGTTAACTCATTTAATTAAAGTTCAATTTTTACTGGAAGGATTTAATCATTTGCAATGATGTCTACTTATGTTAAGGTAAAAGGTTTCTGTCTCCATATGGTAAATATATCCAAATATATTAAATGGTATTAATATTCATTTGCATATATTCCTGTTAATTCCCATATATTCCCATTATTCCCAGAGAAAGTTTCCACCTCTGAATATTCCCCAAAATGTCCAACCCTACTGAGAATACATTCTTATTTACAGCAATGGCCTGAGGATGAGTTGCAATGGGAGAGGAGATCCTCTGCTTTTACTTGGCTCATTCACCCCCTCTGCTCTCCCCTGTATGTGCTATGTCCTTCCTAAGCTATTCCCCGTGTAGTAACTCGCTACTACTGTATTGGCAAATCATGACATCTATCCCAGAACCACTCAGCCAAACGAACCATTGACTTCATGCCTGCTTCTAACAGCCCCTCAGAATGGCGAGTTGATCCCTGAGATGCCCGAGTGCAGTAGGCCTATCAAGCTGTCAGGCTATCTCACTTTCAATAACACACACGGGTCAGCGAGTCAACCTCCGAGTCCAGTCGGAGGCCACTTGAGAAACCATGCAGCCAATCAGGCATGGCGAGTTGATCTCTGATTCTCAGTGTGATATTATACTGCTACTTTAAAGTGTGGCTTTGACATCTCAATTACTTTCATAAAAACTTAGAGAGACTGTTGGGTTAGACTGCAGTGTATGGTTTTGGGTGACTTTGCATTCCATTATCCAACCATACTATTTAGAATGACATTTTGGCCATGCATACTGAATTGCTTTCTGGTACGGATATTGGGATACAGGCGTTTTCGCAATTATATTCTATATTTCAGTTGCTGTACATTCCGAGTGCTTGGGACAATAAGGTTTTATCTACAAAAAAAGATGATTCTTAAATAATTGGCTTTATATTTACGAACCCACATTGGTTTGAATAGTGTCAGCTATTTCTATCTTCTATTCTTTTGAACTTAACATGGATTGGGGTATTTCTAGTACTATATAGGTAGAGAACATTGAACAGAACAAGGTTATGTCAATAGCTAAATTTTGACAAAAATGGAGATAGAACCTTATAGTCCCAAGCTCTCGATTTGTGCTTCTCTCTCTGCAGGGGGAGGGGGGTATTTTGGATACAAGATCTACCTGCATCTGCAGTGGGTAAGGATCATGATATGGAGATGATGAGAAAGAATGAGCGAATAGAGAACAGATAGATGGAGGAAGAGGAGATGGTGAGAAAAAGAGAGAGGAAATGAAGGAGGGAGGAAGGGAGAGGGAGAGAGGGAGGCAGCACTATTTGCAGTAGATTAGTTGTTATGGTGACAAGCAGTGGAGAAAGGGAGGTAGTTGTCAGGGAGATGGGTCTGTACTGGGATAATAATGATGTGTAAAAATAACCGTGTTTAATATTCACCCTACCTCTACACCTCACACACTCACGCACGCATGCACACACACACCTACACAAAATATACATAAACCTGCTGCATGTAAAATATTGTGTGCTATAGCTTGGAAAAATAAATCAAATGTGACTCTGGATGACACCATAATGATGTTTGTTTCAAACATTAGGGCTGTTTTCCTAAAGAAGTTAATCCGCTTCGTGTTTTGTTTCCTTGCCAAGACTCAGTTTCACAGCCAGGTCAAACATGATACAAGTTAGTATTTGACATCCATCCATGTCAGAGGACGTTGGGAGATGGAAACCAGCCACTAGTGGCAACAGTGAGCGCTGTGTCCGTCAAGTAGGTTTTGTTTTTGCTAGAGTGTTGTGGATGGGGATGGGCTTAAGCATCTGTTTCTGGTGACAAATGTTGTATGTTCACATTCAGCAATCAACCCTTACCTTAACTTTTCGGAGTTAATGCCTAAACTTTACCCTAACCTCAAAATTTGACGTTTGAGAAACATGGATGAACGTCTAATTCTGACGTGAGACTGTGAGAGCTAGTTGGGTATTGCCCTGGCCCTAGTCTGAGTGGGTGCCAGGATTTCCCCCTCATTCTCAGCGTGGAGGTGATCATTTTATGTGTGTGTGTTTCTACAGTACAGGTGGGTGGGTGTGCCTGTCTGAGTGTTAAGACATTTGACAGCGCCTCGGCTGTGTAGGGATCACTAATTGTAGTTTAAATGCCCTCGGGGAGCTTCCTTGGCTGCTGGTCTTTGTAGTTCTGCTGCCTCTGGGTCTTCCCTCAGGGCATTCCTAAAGCAGCTGGAGTAATCAGCGACATACAGCATCACTGTCAAAGGCACACAGTAGGTATGCAGAGAGCTGTCACCATCGCGCACACACACACACACACACACACACACACACAAAATAACACACACAAAATAACACACACACACCACACCTTTGCGTCGCACCAGGAGTGTAATAATTAGCATAATAAAAAAATCTCATCTGTCAGTTTAAGCTAGAGATGCAGTATCTTTTTTGCAGGGCTGCGTCTCAATCCACCACTTCCGCGGATGTCAGCCTTCTGCATTTGCAGTGGAAGGTGGCAGAGCTATAGTGTTTTCCCTTATCAGGAGTGACCTGAAAATTGCTCTACGACCCCCACAAGTGTAAAAGGACTCATCTGAAGGTAACCCGGTACGGGAAAAACATTTAGGGAAGTAAATAAGGCATTTCCACGTTAAAGTTACACAGGTTATTTCATGGCAAAACATTTGTATCTCTCAGATAAAGGTATAAGGGCACAAGGTAAGAACTAGATGCAGACATAGGAGGCAGATGGTTTGAGTCTCTGATATTTATAATAATCCAAAGGGTAGGCAAAAGAATGGTAGTGGACAGGCAAAAGATCAAAACCAGGTCAGAGTCCAGGAGGTACACCGTGGCAGGCAGGCTCAAGGTCAGGGAAGGCAGACGGGTCAGGCAGGTGGGTTCAGAGTCCAGACAGGCAAGGGTCTCAACCGGGAGGACTAGCAAAACAGAGAGAAGGAAACAGCAGGATAACAGGAAAAACCACACTGGCTGACTTGTCAAACAAGACGAATTGGCAACAGACAAGCAGGGAACATAGGAATAAGTGCCCAGGGACTCATGAGGAAAACAGGTGACACCTGGAGGTGGGTGGAGACAATCACAAAGACGGGTGAAACAGATCAGGGCGTGACAAAAGGACAGACACTTCAAAACACTAAGATCTTTTGACTATCTGTGTTTCCATCAATAAATGCGTTATTCAATGTGTTTACATGAGCTAATAGCAGTAAGGCAAAAAATATATATCTAGAATGGCCTAAAATTCTACTTAAAATAGCTAAATAATGAATGAATTAAAAATTTAAAAAATTGGGATTGAAACTTTAACTAGGCAAGTCAGTGAAGAACAAATTCTCATTTACAATAAATACCTCCTCTGGGGACAGGGGCTGGGATCCACATAAAATGGTGCCGGAGAGGATTTCTGCCGTTTTATGTGCTCCTAAAAAACTGTGCTATTTTGCTCGTTTTTTAAAACTGATTTTGTACATAATAATGCTGCTACTGTTTCTTATGACTGAAAATAACTTCTGGACATCAGAACAGCAATTACTCACCTCAAACTGGAAGAAGATTTTTCTGTTAACGAGTCCGATGCGAAAGATATACTGCTTTCTTGGGAACAGGCCAAAATCCCCATCATTTGCGTGAAGAAAAGACAGAGAAAAAGGGGGCTGAGATCTGGCTGCCATCTGAGAATTCGTAGGAGAGCGAGTAAACTCCCACTGCCATCCGTTCTATTGGCCAATGATCAAGATTATCCTACCAATGGGACATTAAAAACTGTAATATCTTATGTTTCACTGAGTCGTGGCTGAATGACAACACGGATAATATAGAGCTGGCAGGATTTCCATTGCACCGGCAGGACACAGCAGCTACGTCGGGTAAGATGAGGGGTGGGGGTGTGTGTTTATTTGTCAATAACAGCTGGTGCACGATGTCTAATATTAAAGAAGTACCTTGTGATAAGCTGTAGACCACACTATCTACCAAGAGAGTTCTCATCTATATTATTCGTAGCCGTATATTTACCACCACAAACCAATGCTGGCACTAAAGAACACACTCAACCAACTTTAAGGCCATAAGCAAACAACAAGATGCTCGTCCAGAAGTGGTGCTCCAAGTGCCCGGGGACTTTAACTTAAATCCATTTAACCTAATTTCTACCATCATGTCACATGTGCAACCAGATGAAAAAAACTCTAGACCACCAGAAGCCATGGATTATAGGCAACATCCACATCGAGTTAACGGCTGCCGCTTTCAAGGAGAGGGACACTAATCCGGAGGTTTATAAGAAACAAGCAAAGCGTCAATACAGGATTAAGATTGATTCCTACTACACCGACTCTGACGCTCGTCTGGAGTGGCAGCGCTTGAAAACTATTATGGACTACAAAGGGAAACCCAGACGTGAGTTGGCCAGTGATGCGAGCTGACGAGCTAAATGCCTTTTATGCTTGCTTTGAGGCAAACAACACTGAAGCATGCCCGAGAGCACCAACTGTTCTGAAAGACAGTGCGATAACGATATGCGTTGCCGATTTGAGCAAGACCTTTAAACAGGTCAGCATTCACAAAGCTGCAAGGCCAGATGGATTTCCAGGATGTGTATTCAAAGCATGCACAGACTAACTGGCATGTGTCTTCACTGACATTTTCAACCTCTCCCTGACCGAGTTTGTAATACCTACATGCTTCAAGCAGACCACCATAGTCCCTGTGCCCAAGGAAGCAAAGGAAACCTGCCTAAATGACTACCGACCTGTAGCACTCACGTCGGTAGCCATGAAGTACTTTGAAAGGCTAGTCATGGCTCACATCAACAGCATCCTCCTGGGTACCCTAGACCCACTCCAATTCGCATACCACTCAAAAAGATCCTCAGATGACACAATCTCAATCACACTCCACACTGCCCTTTCACACTTCACACCTGGACAAAAGGAACACCTATGTGAGAATGCTGTTCATTTACTGGCGGGCCCCAGTGGCTCAGCGTTCAACACCGTAGTGCCCTCAAAGCTCATCACTAAGCTAAGGACCCTGGGACTAAACACCTCCCTGTGCAACTGGATCCTGGACTTCCTGACGGGCCGGTCCCAGGTGGTAAGGGTAGGCAACAACACGTCTGCCATGCTGTTCCTCAACACTGGGGCCCCTCAGGTGTGTGTACTTAGTCCCCTCCTGCACTCCCCGTTCACCCATGACTGTGTGGCCAAACACAACTCCAACACTATCATTAAGTTTGATCACCGACAACGATGAGGCAGCCTATATGGGGGAGGTCAGAGACCTGGCAGTGTGGTGCCAGGACAACAACCCCTCCCTCAACGTGAGCAAGACAAAGGAGCTGCTTCTACACCTGCATTGCTTGCTGTTTGGGGTTTTAGGCTGGGTTTCTGTACAACACTTTGAGATATCAGCCAATGTACGAAGGGCTATATAAATAAATTTGGTTTGATTTGATTTGATTTGATTGTGGACTACAGAAAAAGGCAGGCCGACCAGGCCCCCATTAACATTGACGGGGCTGTAGTGGAGCAGTTAGAGAGTTTCAAGTTTGTTGGTGTCCACAGCACCAACAAACTATCATGGTCCAAACACACCAAGACAGTCATGAAGAGGCCACAACAAAACCTTTTCCCCCTCAGGAGACTGAAAAGATTTGGCATGGCTCCCCAGATCCTCAAAAAGTTATACAGCTGCACCATCGAGAGCATCCTGACCAGTTCCATCAGCGCCTGGTATGGCAACTGCTTGGCATCTGACTATAAGACACTACAGAGGGTAGAAATTGAGATAAAACTGTCCAGTTTGTTGCAGCTCGTTGCAGTCGCAAGCTGCAGTGAACTGAAAAGACTCGCTGCCCAGGGATGGGTGTGCCTTGGGGACCTTTAACAGAATGTGACTGGCAGAACAGGTGTTGTATGTGGAGGATGAGGGCTGCTGCAGATATCTCAGTTAGGGGAGAGTGAGGCCTAAGAAGGTTTTATAAATAAGCATCTTGTGGGTCTTCCGACGGGTATACAGATATGATGGTATGACCATCTTAAAACAATTCCATATGTTGCTTAGTAACCCCCCCCCACCGAAGGCTTAGACTAAATTTTGTTGATGTCTATTCTCCTATCCAAACACAATTCATGCTATTCAGTTACATTTAATTACCAGGAAACCTATTAGTCTGTAATGTGATACATTTGCACACACGCACCAATGCACCGACACACAGAGCATTATAGTTGCGGCATAAACATGTGTGTCCACACAAGTAACAAGTAATTGCTTTGATATCTGTAGTATTCGCTCTCAAATCAAGGACACGCGAGTATGTAATGAACAAAGTGTAATTGCTTTATTATCGGTGGACACACGTCAGCTGTATGTGACCAGGCGGAAAAAAAACTTTCCAAGCCAAACCGCTACACACAGCCTACATCGTGTGTCATTGTCCGCATAGCTAATAGAACTAATGCGCTAGAAAACCGGCTGCAATCAGGCTGTAATGTTACAGTGTATAATCAGTAAGCAGTTACACCGGCGGGCCCCGGTTGCAATAAATTAGTAAAACCAAAAGCTTACCTTGACTTGGAAGAGTTCCAGTGTTGTGTTCGATAGTCATAGCCAGCTAGCTAATATAGCATCCATCTGTTTAACAGGGTGTTTCAGTAGGCTAAACTAGCTAGCTGCATTTTCCAGCTAAGTGAAACTGAAAGTGAAAAAATGACGAAATATCTCTCTCTCTCTATTTCTCTCTTGCTTCTCCTTCATTTAGGAAGAAATTAATTTAAAACTATTTTCTTTATCTCTCTTTGAGTTAACTACGCACCACATGTTATGCACTGCAGTGCTAGCTAGCTGTTGCATATGCTTTCAGTGCTAGATTAATTCTCTGATCCTTTGATTGGGTGGACAACATGTCAGTTCACGCTACAAGTGCTCGGATAGGTTGGAGGATATCCTCCGGAGGTTGTCATAATTACTGTGTACATTTATGGAAGGATTGAGAACAATGAGCCTCTTAGGTTTTGTATTGAAGTCAATTTACTCAGAGGAAGGAAGCTAGCTGTCCTCCGGCTACACCATGGTGCTACCCTACAGAGTTCTGTTGAGGCTACTATAGACCTTTGCAAAATAGTGTGTTTTAAAAATCATTTTTTAAATTCACTTAGGAGGATGGTCCTCCCCTTCCTCCTCCGAGGAGCCTCCACTGGCATGCATGCAAGCCCACAAACATGTGTCTGTAAAAGGTTAACACAAGTTACAGCCTGCCAGGCATGTTAGTAGAACACATCTGTCTGTCTGCCTGCCTGTCGTTACACGTGATGGGTCATCCACAGCACTTCAGCATCACGCTCTCAAGAGCCTGGGTCTCCTGTACTGTCTGTCTGTCTGTCTGTCTGTCTGTCTGTCTGTCTGTCTGTCTGTCTGTCTGTCTGTCTGTCTGTCTGTCTGTCTGTCTGTCTGTCTGTCTGTCTGTCTGTCTGTCTGTCTGTCTGTCTGTCTGTCTGTCTGTCTGTCTGTCTGTCTGTCTGTCTGTCTGTCTGTCTGTCTGCCTGCCTGCCTGCCTGCCTGCCTGTCTGTCTGTCTGTCTGTCTGCCTGTCTGCCTGCCATCTTATAGACTAGGGGTCTGAAAAAGACGACGTCCCGCGGGCTAAAACCAGACATGAGTGAAAAACAAATAAACGTTATTTTTAATTTTATGAAATTTTGTGGGGAGAAATACACAAATCACCAGAAATTCAGCTAAAGATAAGTTTCATTTAGGAAGTCTTTTCCCGAGTACTCCCAACAAATACAAAAAGAGACGTGATCGTGTCTCAATGTAACTATGGCATTCAATTATTGTCATTTTCAAATACAATCTCTTTTTGGGCTTTGTGGTCATGATAATTATGTTCCTCCCCCCAACCATTCACTGCGGTATTGGTAATGTATTCTCACTGCAGATATCAACCTTAGAGTGGTGCTGATAACTGTGGATGCCGAGAGTTATTAACCATAATCAATGGCATGTTCCTCATCCATTAAAAAGGAGTTTGCAGGATCACCAGGAAATCCCGTGCAATCAATATCTCTCTTAACATACTCCGCTTATGAAAATCAATGGATCTGACCGAACTGCATTGTATAAATAGGCTGCTTCTGTAGATGTGCATGTATGGAGATAGAAATATAGATGTGCATATATAGAGAGAAAGAAAAAGATGGAGAAGGTGAGAGAGAGAAAGTTATATAGAGATAAAGAGGGAGGGAGAGAGAGAAATACAGATCGAGAGAAAGAGAAAACCACAGATGCACAGGGATGCTCTGTGTGGTTCCTATATCCACATACTCCAGCAGCAGGTGTAGGGCAGGAGAGAGCAACACTAGGCACATACGTACAGGTAACCTCAAAGTAATCAAAACACTTGAGTAAATGAGGGGTACAAAGCAGGTGCTTCCACATACTGTAGGTGTGGTTTCTGAGTGAATTCAGCAATCAACATCCCATCATGCTTAGAGTCGTTGTATAAAAATGCTGAGAATGCCATTATTTTGGCTACTATGGCTATGCCCCCGTAGGATGACAATGTCCCCATCCACATGGCACGAGTGGTCCCTGAATGCTTTGAAGAGCACGGAAACCATATACCATGGCTGTATCAGCCACCAGATCTCAACCAAAGAGAACACAACAAAGAGAAGACCGAGAACACCAACAGAGATGCAGGATAGCATCATTCTAGAAATGTCAAGCAGGCAGATCAATGGTTCCATGTTACACGGTCTATTGCCATATATCAGTGTGTACACATGTCAATACAGACCACTTGGCTGTCAACACACCATTATACTCTCTTCCTGGGATAGAAATGAATGACAGATAACAATACTCAATACAAAACTACACTATAAGACAGACACACAAACACAACAAGCTTTCACTGCATCTAAACGTGTTTATTTTATACATTCCACATGTGAAGGAACAACTGCACACAGTAAGTGTGACACTGACTCATCAATAAAATATATGAAATAAATAAATATTAGGTTGGTGGTGAGCAGTGGTATAAAGTACTTAAATAACATTTCTTTAAAGTACTACTTAAGTAGTATCTTTACTTTACTATTTACATTTTGTCAACTTTTACATTCCTAAGGACAATAATGTACCTTTTACTCCATACATTTTCCCTGACACCCTGACAGGAAAATGGTCTAATTAACACACTTATCAAGAGAACATCCCTGTTCATCCCTACTGCCTCTGATCTGGAGGACTCACCAAACAGACATGTTTTGTTTGTAAATTATGTTCTGGAGCGTGTCTTGGAGTGTTTTGGAGTGTGCCTGGCTATTCAAAAAATTGTGCCGTCTGGTTTGCTTAATATACGGAATTTTAAATGGTTTATGCTTTTAGTTTTGATACTTAAGTACATTTTAGCAATTCCATTTTACTTTTGATATTTAAGTATATTTCAAAACAAATACTTTTAGACTTTTACCCAAGTAGTATTTTACTGGGTGACTTTCACTTTTACTTGAGTTATTTTCTATTAAGGTATCTTTATTTTTACTCAAGTATGACAATAGAGTACTTGTTCCACCACTGGTTGTGAGTGAAGTTACGTCCCTGCCCCGACAAGGAACATTGAGGCCTTGGAGAAGGGCTACTATATCGAAGGTGGAATCTATTATAACCTGTTGCTCTTTGATCACACAAAGCTTCCCAATGTACCTACACCTTGAGCCCAGTCATGTACTGTACACACTAGCAATCTAAGAGGGTTGTATCCCATGGCGAGGTAGTGTTCTCTCCCCCCTCCCCACAGACTAGAAGCCATTACTCCAGGAGCGGGCCCGCTGAGCAGGATGTGTTTAGTGATGTGTATTGTTTGGCTTTCAGATGACTTTAGGGAGTGCATCAATAGACCATCTATGCCTCTCTAAATCTCCTTTCTCCTTCTGTCTGCCTGGTCCCTTCATGCCTGTTCATGCCTGTTTACTGTCTCTCTCTCCAATTCAAAGGGCTTTACTGTTTCCCCTCTTAGGGCCTGGAGTTTTTCCTGCCAGGCCATGTCATCAGGCAAGGAAATAATCCTGGGTCCCTGCAGTCTGTCTGTGTTGGAGAGGTCTGGTCTACAGGGTGTCTAACTGACAGGCCTCTCTCATCTCCTCGTTTGTTTATAGAAGCAGATACCCACGTGGGTGACTGAAAGACGAATGAGATCAGTGGCGTCAATGCACCTAATTTATGAAAGTTAATAATAATATAATAATAATAATATATGCCATTTAGCAGACGCTTTTATCCAAAGCGACTTACAGTCATGTGTGCATACATTCTACGTATGGGTGGTCCCGGGAATAGAACCCACTACCCTGGCGTTACAAGCGCCATGCTCTACCAACTGAGCTATATTGCCAATCACAATATAAATTCAAGAGAAAAAAAGGCCTGGAAGGAGGAGAGATGACTAGAAACAATTTGGTTGACCGTTTCATATGTGGATTAATTGTCGGAGTACAGGACCTTGTGCATTTCAGCTAAATTAACAACTCAATGTTTATATCCCAGGACAAATTAGCTAGCAACAGCAAGCTAGCTAAATAGGACAAATTAGCTATCAAGTGCAAGCTAGCTAGCTAAATTGCCATAAATGTTTAAATAATGCTTTTTGACGTGTCCCCAAATGAATGTAATTGGTTCAGAGTTTGTTTTGATTTTAACCTGCGTGTCGTGATTGTGTTTGGTGTGGGGGGACAAAATACATTTATGCACGATGGTGCACGATGGCGGTTTGGGTTCCGTGTAGCGCACTGTCAACCTAGTCTTGGTCTGTCCACCGCACAATCACACAGCACTGGAAGACATATGGACTGGTCAGACTGAGTCTAAACACACACTGACGCTGATGGAAACACACACTCCACAGAAGCCAAGCGTAAAATATTTTTTTTATCCAATTGCTATTCAATTTTGCAGTGTCTGGTTGGCCATTAAAACCATTGCTAGTGGGAGCACAGAGGGAGAATGAACACACACACACACACATACACACACACAAACAGTATAACAGCCATTCGGAAAGTCATTAGCTGGAGAAACACAAGCACACCCAGACTCCACATCGAATAATTATGGGATTTCAGAGCACTGCAAACTCTGGGAATGCCATCCGGACATTGGGATGGGAAAATCAATTTAATAGCAGCTTTATCCTCTCTCTCCAGAGGCCTAATTAAGCTTTCCCTGCCGATCCCTCGCACACAACTATTCAAGGCTATAGAATTCCAAACGATTCCACATCCTAAATATTGAACAATAGAACATTTCCATGAGATCCAAATGCTGCATAGAGTAATGAAAATACGGAAACACAATATAAATTCTCATTCTCTCAATCCCCTCTGTTGTTCTCCAACCCTCCCCCAGGAGAGAAACCAACAAGCGAGAATGACCTTTACACTTAAGGAAAAAATATGTTTAAGTTTCTCTGTTTGTGTGTGCGTTTGTCTGCCTGTCTCTGTTTTCTTACGAACAAAACACATGATCTCATGTGAAATAAATGTGACAACATGGGAATGCAAAATTTCAACCAGTTGGGTTTCCTCAGAGGAGGAAGGGGAGGACCATCCTCAGTGAATTTCAGTTTTAAAAAATTATAGTGAAACATAAAAAACATATTATTTTGTGATAAAACTAAATGTATTCACATCACCAAATAATTGATTAAAACACATTGTTCTGCAATGAAAGTCTTCAGTAGCCTCAGCAGCACTCTGTAGGGTAGCACCATGGTATAACTGGAAGACAGCTAGTTTATGTTCTTCTCTGGGTACATTGACCTAGGAGGCTCAAGGTCCTCACCCCCTTCCATAGACTTCCATAGTAATTATGACAACTTACAGAGTATGTCCTCTAACCTATCAGAGCACTTGCAGCATGAACTGACAAGTTGTTCCGGCAATCAAAGGATCAGAGAATAAATCTTGAACAGAAAACATAAGCTACATCTAGCTAGCACTGCAGTGCATGAAATGTAATGAGTAGTTGACGCAAAGAGTGAGAAAGACAATAGTTAAACAGTTTTGAACAAATCAATTTCTTCCAAAATAAAGGAGAAGCAAGAGAGCGAGAGAAATATTTTATGTTTTTAACTTTCACTTTCATTTAGCTAGTGAATGCAGCTAGCTAGTTTAGCCTACTCAAACACCTGGCTCAAACAGAGACTGATGCTATGTTAGCTAGCTCACTATGGCCATCAAACACTGGAACTCTTACATGTCAAGGTACATTTTTGGTTTTACGAGTTATTGCCACCGGGCCTGCTGGCTTAACTGCTAAACTGCCTTCTGACTGTACACTGTACTGCATGATTGTAGTGGGTTTACTAGCGCGTTAGTTCCACATTTTGTTATGTTAGCCTTACTCAAAAATGGATTCAATTGTTTTTTCACCTCATCAATCTACACACAATACCCCATAATGACAAAGTAAAGTAATTTATCAAATAAAATAAAATGGAAATATCACATTTACATAATAATTCAGAACCTTTACTCAGTATTTTGTTGAAGCACCTTTGGCAGTGATTACAGCCTTGATTCTTCTTGGGTATGATGCTACAAACTTGGCACACATGTATTTGGGAAGTTTCTCACATTATTCTCTGCAGATCCTCTCAAGCTCTGTCAGGTTGGATGGGGAGCGTCGCAGCACAGCTATTTTCAGGTCTCTCCAGAGATGTTCGATCGGGTTGAAGTCTGGGCTCTTGCTGGGCCACACAAGTACATTCATAGACTTGTCCCGAAGCCACTCCTGTGTTATCTTGGCTGTGTGCTTAGGGTCGTTGTCCTTTTGGAAGGGGAACCTTTGCCCCAGTCTGAGGTCCTGAGGACTCTGGATCAGGTTTTCATCAAGGATCTCTGTGCTTTGCTCTGTTCATCCTTCCCTCGATCTTGACTAGTCTCCCAAGTCCCTGCCACTGAAAAACATCCCCACCGCATGATGCTGCCACCACCATGCCTCACAGTAGGGATGGTGCCAGGTTTCCTCCAGACATGACGCTTAGCATTCAGGCAAAATAGTTCAGTCTTAGAGAATTTTGTTTCTCATGGTCAGAGTCCTTTAGGTGCCTTTTGGCAAACTCCAAGTGGGCTGCCATATGCCTTTTACTGAGGGGTGGCTTCCGTCTGGATACTCTACCATAAAGGCCTGATTGGTGGAGTGCTGCAGAGATGGATGTCCTTTTGAAAGGTTTTCCCATTCCACAGAGGAACTCTGGAGCTCCCTGACCAAGGCTCTTCTCCCCGATTGCTCAGTTTTGCCGCGCGGCCAGCTTTAAGAAGAGTCTTGGTGGTTCCAAACTTCTTCCATTTAAGAATTATGTTCTTTGGGATCTGCAGACATTTTTTGGTACCCTCCCCCAGACCTGTGCCTTGACACAATCCTATCTCAGTGCTCTATGGACAATTCCTTCAACCTCATGGCTTGGATTTTGCTCTAACATGCACTGTCAACTATGGAACCTTATATAGACAGGTGTGTGCTTTCCAAATGATGTCCAATCAATCAAATTTACCACAGGTGGACTCCAATCAAGTTGCAATGGAAACAGGATGCAAAGGGTCCGAATAGTTCTGTAAATAAGGCATAAATGTTTTTTATTTTAACACATTAGCATTTTATAATAACCTGATTTTGATTTGTCATTACTGGGTATCGTGTGTAAATTGATGAGGACATTTAAAAAATATATCAATTTTAGAATAAGTCTGTAACGTAACAAAATGTGGAAACAGTCAAGAGGTCTGAATACTTTGTGAATGCATTGTATAATTCCTCGCAACTATCTACGAGCAAAGTGATCATGCTGTTTTTATGTGGCTGCTATGAAAGTGAACTGTGAACTTGCATGTGATTAGGGGTGTATACATTCCTCCAATTCTGTTGAAAAACGTTTCTTAAACAGAAGCAAACGGAATGAAACTGGGATAAACACACCTGAATTTATCCAATAAAACTCACATTTGCAACTTTTGGACTAATGATTACACCCAAGATCAGCTAGCTGCAGGCAAGATTATGCAAGGCAGTATTGAATGTGTCATTGTCTGTCACCTTGATTACTCAAAATTCTGAGCCGGGTGAATGGGTGACCAGAATACGAATGATTCAATATGCTGTTATAGAAATAAGGCCATGCTCATAAAAAAAATATCATCCTCCCTCACCTTAAACGATAACTGATTACAACATGTGATAACATGAAACAACACGTGACAACAAAACCCAAGTGTCAAATATGAAAATATTTTACTTGAACCTTTTACTGCAGTGGGCTAAATCAGTGTCACACAGTGTTTCTTAGTAGTCTTAAACACATCTACTTTGAAACAAAAGTATACACCTCACACACATGGTTATGGGCTTAAAATAATTATTCACCTGTACCATGTCAGATATAGAGTTGAAATGTATTACATTTTGAGTGAGCATCCCAATATTACACTTTATCAACTGAAATATAACAAAACTGTTTGACATACAACCATAGGATTTTGGGCGTTTTTAAAACTTTTATAATGTTTATTAATGATGAAATAATGAGAAATATGAATAACGTTCCACCCATGAGGCCACCAGGTCATTTGACTGCAGGAAAGGGCTACAAGACATAACTGACATGAATTGAAACCGTCAGGCTTTATATAGTTACCGGTTTGTTCCAGGGGTGTTGTTAGGATGGTTTTTCAATATTGAGTCAGGGTCCACCTCTTGGTTGCTAGGTACCTGAAGTATAACTGGGATTTTAACTTGTAAGCACTTGGTCGCAAGCAACCTGAAATGTCCTGCTACATCAACAGGTCTGTGAGCCTAAAAGAGATAAGGCTACAGACACATTGGCAAGAATTCATTTCTCCACTTTGCTGAAAGCTGCCCAGAATCAAGTAAATAAATATTCACCACAATGTTACATCCAAATAAAACTAGCAGTGCTCAAGGCCACTTGACATAGAGTTTACTGCATATGCTTTGGGGATTTGAACTTGCAACCTCTTGGTTGAGGTCATCCACGTTCCTGCAGTGCCACCAGGTTCATACTTATTCATTGGAACATGTATTTACACACTCTCCAAAAAGAAGGGTATGGTTAGGGGACAGTGTTGTTCCCTGAGGTACAAAAAGGTCAATGGTACACTTCACAGGTACAAATATGAACTCACACGGTAGCGTTCGGTAACTTGAAGGTAAAAGGGACATTTTTCTCCCCAATATTTTTAATATAATGTATGATAATCAATGCGCTTTGATAGGTGGGGGTAATGTAGAGTGGGCTCATTAGCATATTTTGGGGAGTGGTCAAATACATGTGTAGTTGTGCCAACTCTCAGTAGAAGTGTCATAGCAGTTTAACCCTTGTGTGGTGTTTGGGTCTGTGGAACGCAGTTTCAATGTTTACTAAAAGAAAATGATAGAATGAATCATATTTTCAACCTGAGACTCATTGCCCTTGGCTCATTTTCTGAGAAGAACATGTAAAATAACACATTTTCATTAGGTGCACGCCGTGCTCCCACCTTCACATTTATATTACATATGTGATGTTCAGGTCCACTGGACCCGAAGGTAATAATAGTGTGGAAAAGTGTGTGTGTAGGTGAAAACAAGTCCAAATGAAACAAAACGGTTTGTTGTGTGCCTTCACTCTGTCTTCCCCTGCTGTTTCAATATAGCACCAATAACCTGTCTGTCTCTCTGCCTGGCTGCCTGTCTCCTGCTTTTCTCGCACTCTTTACCCTTTGTATTGTGTGAAACTACCCAATGACTTGTGGGAACCTGCACAATGTTATTACAATACATTATTACAAAAATCTGTATTTTCCCACACTCTACCCCAGCCAGGTGCTAAAACACAACAAATAAATAACTTTGCATGTGTGGCACCTTACCACAATCAATCAGTATTTCAAAAATAATCTCTGCTCAGAGGGTCTTAGAAATACTTTTTGCAGAGAGAGAGAAGCTAGTGTGGAAGGAGAGTCTTCCATTTTGGAAGATGAAGACTTTTCTGAATATGAGGATCATGTCTCTGTCAATTCGAAGTCTGACAGTTAGTTAGAAGAAGAGGATAAGATTTACCCTCAGCCAGCACCAGGACCATGTGTAGTGTTCCAGAAACACGTTTTCACATGTGAAATGTCACATGTGTAGTGTTCCAGAAACACGTTTTCACATGTGAAATGTCACATGTGTAGTGTTCCAGAAACACGTTTTCACATGTGAAATGTCACATGTGTAGTGTTCCAGAAACACATGTTTTCACATGTGAAATGTCACATGTGTAGTGTTCCAGAAACACATGTTTTCACATGTGAAATGTCACATGTGTAGTGTTCCAGAAACACATGTTTTCACATGTGAAATGTCACATGTGAAAAACACATGTTGTCACATGTGAAATGTCACGTGTGTGTTCCAGAAACACATGTTTCACATGTGAAATGTCACATGTGTAGTGTTCCAGAAACACATGTTTTCACATGTGAAATGTCACATGTGTAGTGTTCCAGAAACACATGTTTTCACATGTGAAATGTCACATGTGTAGTGTTCCAGAAACACATGTTTTCACATGTGAAATGTCACATGTGTAGTGTTCCAGAAACACGTGTTTTCACATGTGAAATGTCACATGTGTAGTGTTCCAGAAACACATGTTTTCACATGTGAAATGTCACATGTGTAGTGTTCCAGAAACACATGTTTTCACATGTGAAATGTCACATGTGTAGTGTTCCAGAAACACATGTTTTCACATGTGAAATGTCACATGTGTAGTGTTCCAGAAACACGTTTTCACATGTGAAATGTCACATGTGTAGTGTTCCAGAAAAATATCACATGTTTTCACATGTTTTCACATGTGAAATGTCACATGTGTAGTGTTCCAGAAACACATGTTTTCACATGTGAAATGTCACATGTGTAGTGTTCCAGAAAAACATGTTTTCACATGTGAAATGTCACGTGTGTAGTGTTCCAGAAAAACATGTTTTCACATGTGAAATGTCATGTTTTCACATGTTTTCACATGAAATGTCACATGTGTAGTGTTCCAGAAACACATGTTTTCACATGTGAAATGTCACGTGTAGTGTTCCAGAAACACATGTTTTCACATGTGAAATGTCACATGTGTAGTGTTCCAGAAACACGTGTTGTGGTAAGAGTGACATACCACCATCAGAGCCCTAACCTAAGCAAACTCAGCCTAACACGTGACACATGCAGTGCTTATGAAGACATATTGTCTTGTCTTTATCTTGTTTGCCCAGAGATACCATATAAGTCACCAGGTAATAACTGTGATCATGACTACAGAAACAGATGACGTTTCACACACACACACACACACACACACACACACACACACACACACACACACACACACACACACACACACACACACACACACACACACACACACACACACACACACACACACACACACACACACACACACACACCACACACACACAGCTTTTTTCCTGTGAACTGTCAGGACTTTTTGGAGAGTCAAAATATATACCCATTTAAAATGATATTTTCCTAACCACTGACCCTATACCTAAAGAAGGAAAACATACACACACACACGGTTGGAAGGATTGAGAGGTGAGGGGATCAATGCAAGACTGTCATCAGCTCCTCTCTGGTAGAAAGAGATGACTTATAGGAGAGGTCTGTCTATAACCTACAATATATGTGGTTAACCTCTAGTCAGCAGTAGGGCCAGGTGGACACATCGTGTGTGGAGTCCCTCTCCAGCTGAAACACATCATTCATGGGTAAGGTGCAGTGCCCTTCTGCCCTTTGTGTCTGTCTGTGTTCCTCCGTCTGGAAAACCTTTAAAGGTCATCCTTTAAAGTCTGAGACATGTCCTCCACCATGTCTGCCCTACACAAACACAAGTGGGACCAGGACAGGAGTCAGGGCTAAATAACATGGAGCTGGGGAGTAATACCAGGACTGGAGCCAGGGGTAAATAACATGGAGATGGAGAGTAATACCAGGACTGGAGCCAGGGGTAAATAACATGGAGATGGGGAGTAATACCAGGACTGGAGTCAGGGGTAAATAACATGGAGATGGGGAGTAATACCAGGACTGGAGCCAGGGGTAAATAACATGGACATGGGGAGTAATACCAGGACTGGAGTCAGGGGTAAATAACATGGAGATGGGGAGTAATACCAGGACTGGAGCCAGGGGTAAATAACATGGAGATGGGGAGTAATACCAGGACTGGAGTCAGGGGTAAATAACATGGAGATGGGGAGTAATACCAGGACTGGAGCCAGGGGTAAATAACATGGACATGGGGAGTAATACCAGGACTGGAGTCAGGGGTAAATAACATGGAGATGGGGAGTAATACCAGGACTGGAACCAGGGGTAAATAACATGGAGATGGGGAGTAATACCAGGACTGGAGTCAGGGGTAAATAAAATGGAGATTGGGAGTAATACCAGGACTGGAGTCAGGGGTAAATAACATGGAGATGGGGAGTAATACCAGGACTGGAGCCAGGGGTAAATAACATGGAGATGGGGAGTAATACCAGGACTGGAACCAGGGGTAAATAACATGGAGATGGGGAGTAATACCAGGACTGGAACCAGGGGTAAATAACATGGAGATGGGAGGTAATACCAGGACTGGAACCAGGGGTAAATAACATGGAGATGGGGAGTAATACCAGGACTGGAACCAGGGGTAAATAACATGGAGATGGGGAGTAATACCAGGACTGGAGCCAGGGGTAAATAACATGGAGATTGGGAGTAATACCAGGACTGGAGCCAGGGGTAAATAACATGGAGATTGGGAGTGGGACCAGGGGCCCTGGGAGAGGGACTGTATACACATGAGCTCAAGACAGGCAAACACACACATATACTGCACATACGTGCGCACACATACAGTATGTACACAAATATTACCGCACACACACACACTGCAGTCAGACCATAGCGGGTAAATTCAGTACTTTACCTGGTAATGAACCGACTAATATATGTGGTCTGGGAATAATGGCTACCCAAACTGTAGGACCTTCAACTAGGAGGAACAGACAAGATGTCTTTCTGACCAACTGATATCTAATCTGAAAAGAAAGGCTCGGGTAAAAAAAAAAAAAAAATTACCCCCTTTTCTCCCCGATTTAATCTTGTCTCATTGCTGCAACTCCCACACGGGCACGGGAGGCAAAGGTTGAGTCATGCGTCCACCAAAACATGACCCGCCAAACCTTGCTTCTTAACACCCGCCCACTTTACCCAGAAGCTAGACACACCAATGTGTCAGAGGAAACACTGTTCATCTGACGACCAGGGTCAGCCTACAGGTGCCCGGCCCACCACAAGGAGATGCTAGAACACAATGAGCCAAGTAAAGCCCTCCCCCTGACCAAACCCTCTCCTAACCCGGATGATGCTGGGCCAATTGTGCGCCACCCTATGGGACTCATTGTCGGTTGTGGCCGGTTGTGATAAGCCCGGGATCGAACCCGGATCTGTAGTGATGCCTCACAAAGGCTAGGTTTAAAGCAATTTGAGGGATGTCAATATTTATCGCAATCCAACCACATCAAGACATGCAGGCTGAAATATCAAAACTAACTCTGAACCAACTATATTCATTTGGGTTCCGGTCTAAACAAATGAAACATGCATAAACATTTAGCTAGCTAGTTTGCCGTTGAAGCCTGTGTGAAACGTCATAAACAACATTGGGTTGTAATTTTACTTCAAATGCACAAGGTTGACCAATTTTGAGTCACACAAAAGTGTGTTCTCTTCTCCGACAATTAATCCACAGATAAAAGGTTAGTTTCTTGGAATTTCTCTTCCTTCAGTCTTCTTCTTCTTCTTCTTCTGCTGTGGACTTTATATGGCAGTTGGCAACCGACTTTAAGGTGCATTTATCACCACCAACTGGAATGGAGTGTGGACCTCAGTTCATCTTTCAATCACCCACTAGGGTATATGCTCCTAAAAAACTGGGAGATGGGAGAGGCGGGACTTGCGGCGCGTCAAGTGTAAGAAATAGACCAAGTTCTATTTTACCGCCTGGCTAAGCATATGCTCATTGACGTGTGCCAGCAGTTTGGATGAAATGATTGAATAACATGTATGTGTACATTTATTTCGTAACTCTTGCGCACGCAACGTGGGCGTTGTGGTCAGCATGTTAAAGACACAGTGCCTGTTTTTGGGGCTCAGTCATTGACAGTCTGCAGCAACAAGTTAGCTCACTGAAACAGATTACTCTCAGCTCTATCAATTCCTGTCATGAACAAAGTTTCTCTCTTCAATCTTTTCTCCCATCCATTTTATTCTTCGACCTTTGCATTTGTTCAAAATTGATGCTCAATTTGCTGCTGTTTAGAGTCAAAATGAGTTTCGCATTAACCATTGGCAACCCTGAGACAGAGCGATAAGATTACTGTGTGTCTGCCAGTCTCTCTCGCTGCATGGGGGGGAATGCTATCTAGCTCTGAGAAGTGTCATTCAGTATGTCAATCATGTTTAAAATGTAGATAGGCAGGCAGGTAATCATACTCCATCCAGCCCCAAAGACAGACAGAAATGTCAATTTCACATATAAAAAGCTCAACAGACATATAGTGAATGAGATTGACACAGGGAAATGGGTAAGGGGAATGCCCTATGCAATTATCTCAGCTCCATTTCCTTCATTAAGGTTAGTGGAGACACACACACCCACAAACACATCTCAACTAAGTGACGAGAATTCCTGGAACTACTAACATTTGCCATTAAAACAGACGTCTAGCTCAATCCCACCACTTATGTGGGAGGGGCCACAGGAAACAGGAAGTAGAGAGAGAAAGAGGAAGTGTACATACCTGAGCCTCTCTTGGAGACTGTCTTCATGGCGCGGGACAGGGTGACATACAGCAGGATCAGGAGAGGGCTAGGAGGCCTCATTTTCCCCTTGACCTAACAGCCTAGGATACAGAGAGAGAGAGAGCAAGAGCGAGAGAGAGGAAGAAAGAGTGAGAGAGAAGGAGAGAGAGAAGAAGAGAGAAGACAAGTCAGTCATCAAGAGAAGATAAAGTTGCCCCTTGTCCCCCACATCGAAGATAGCACAGCCATCAGAGAACAAAAATGTTACATTAAACCCACACACACACTCATGTATGCACACACACACACACACACACACACACACACACACACACACACACACACACACACACACACACACACACACACACACACACACACACACACACACACACACACACACACACACACACACACACACACACACACACACACACACACACACACACACTCCTTTACTTACATTCCGCTAATGGCATCGAATGATTTCTTCTTGTGATTGCAATAGAGACAAGTTATCACAGCAGGAGACATTTCACCAAATACCATTCCACTGCGAAGATGCTGATGAATCAATAAAGACATAATGATGTGTAAAGAACACCATTTTTTTTTATCTCAGCTTCATTAAAAATGGAGGAGTGTGAAGGTTGGCGTGAGGGGGATTTAAATTCAAAGGATGCCTATTCCACACACATGTGCGCATTCATATAGAAATGATCCTATGGACATCGTAGCTCATGTTACCAGATGAAGGCGGTAGGTTGGTTCATTCTGTGGTTCATCCCATGGTGGTAAACGACACCCTGTGTGGCAGATACCCTATGTGTTTGTGTCATAAATTAGATGGAAAACACACAATTGATAATCCATTGATAACTCCTGATGAGCACTGTCGTTGAGGAGTACACCACATCAGTCACTGGCTTTATCAATAAGTGCATCGAGGACGTCGTCCCCACAGTGACTGTACGTACATACCCCAACCAGAAGCCATGGATTACAGGCAACATTCGCACTGAGCTAAAGGGTAGAGCTGACACTTTCAAGGTGCGGGACTCTAACCCGGAAGTTTATAAGAAATCCTGCTATGCCCTCTGACAAACCATTAAACAGGCAAAGCGCCAATACAGGACTAAGATTCAATCGTACTACACCGGCTCCAACGCTCATCGCATGTGGCAGAGTCTGCAAACTATTACAGACTACAAAGGGAAGCACAGCCGTGAGCTGGCCAGTGACACAAGCCTACTAGACGAGCTAAATCACTTCTATGCTCACTTCGAGGCAAGCAACACTGCTCTCCGTAGCCGACGTGAGTAAGACCTTTAAACAGATCAACATTCACAGGGCCACTGGGCCAGATGGATTACCAGGACATGTGCTCCAGGCTTGTGCTGACCAACTGGCAGGTGTCTTCACTGACATTTTCAACATGTCCCTGATTGAGTCTGTATTACCAACATGCTTCAAGCAGACCACCATAGTCCCTGTGCCCAAGAACACTAAGGTAACCTGCCTAAATGACTACAGACCTGTAGCACTAACATCCGTAGCCATGAAGTGCTTTGAAAGGCTGGTCATGGTTCACATTAACACCATTATCCCAGAAACCCTAGACCCACTCCAATTTGCATACTGCTCAAACAGATCCACAGATGATGAAATCTCTATTGCACTCCACACTGCCCTTTCCCACCTGGACAAAAGGAACACCTACGTGAGAATGCTATTCATTGACTACAGCTCAGCGTTAGTGCCCTCAAAGCTCATCACTAAGCTAAGGATCCTGGGACTAAACACCTCCCTCTGCAACTGGATCCTGGACTTCCTGACGGGCCACCCCCAGGTGCTGAGGGTAGGTAGCAACACATCTGCCACGTTGAATCTCAACACTGGAGCCCCTCAGGGGTGCGTGCTCAGTCCCCTACTGTGCTCCCTGTCCACCCATGACTGCATGGCCAGGCATGACTCCAACACCATAATTAAGTTTGCAGAAGACACAACAGTGTTAGGCCTGAACACCGACAATGTCGAGACAGCCTGTAGGGGGGAGATCAGAGACCTGTCATTGTGGTGCCAGAATAACAACATATCCCTCAACGTAATCAAGACAAAGGAGATGATTGTGGGCTATAGGAAAAGGAGGACCGAGCACGCCCCCATTCTCATCAATGGGACTGTAGTGGAGCAGGTTGAGAGCTTCAAGTTCCTTGGTGTCCACATCACCAACAAACTATCATGCTCCAAACACACCAAAACAGTTGTGAAGAGGGCAGGGCACGACAAAACCTATTTCCCCTCAGGAGACTGAAAAGATTTGTCATGGGTCCTCAGATCCTCAAAAGGTTCTACAGCTGCACCATCGAGAGCAGCATCCTGACTGTTTACATCACTGCCTTGTATGGCAGTGAGGCAACTCTTTTACACTGCTGCTACTCTCTGTTTATCATCTATCATAGTCCCTTTAACTATACCTACATGTACACTACCTTCAAAAGTTTGGGGTCACTTAGAAATACCCGCAAAACACCAGTCTCAACATCAACAGTGAAGAGGCGACTCCGGGAGGCTGGCCTTCTAGGCAGAGTTGCAAAGAAAAAGCCATATCTCAGACTGGCCAATAAAAATAAAATATTAAGATGGGCAAAAGAACACAGACACGGGACAGACGAACTCTACCTAGAGGCCAGCATCCTGGAGTTGCCTCTTCACTGTTGACGTTGAGACAGGTGTTTTGCGGGTACGATTTAATGAAGCTACCATTTGAGGACTTGTGAGGCGTCTGTTTCTCAAATGAGACACTTTAATGTACTTTTCCTCTTGCTAAGTTGTGCACCGGGGCCTCCCACTCCTCTTTCTATTCTGGTTAGAGACAGTTTGCGCTGTTCTGTGAAGGGAGTAGTACAAAATGTTGAACCAGATCTTCAATTTCTAGGCAATTTCTTGCATGGAATAGCCTTCATTTCTCAGAAAAAGAATAGACTGACGTGTTTCAGAAGAAAGTACTTTGTTTCTGGCCATTCTGAGCCTATAAACGAACCCATAATTGCTGATGCACCAGACACTCAACTAGTCTAAAGAAGGCCAGTTTTATTGCTTCTTTAATCAGAACAACAGTTTTCAGTTATGCTAACATAATTGCAAAAGGGTTTTCCAATGATCAATTAGCCTTTTAAAATTATAAACTTGGATTAGCTAACACAACATGCCATTGGAACACAGGAGTGATGGTTGCTGATAATGGGCCTCTACACCTACGTAGATATTCAACTAAAAATCAGTCGTTTCCAGCTACAATAGTCATTTATAACAATGTCTACACTGTATTTCTGATCAATTTGATGTTATTTTAAATGGACAAAAAATGCTTTTCTTTCAAAAACAAGGACATTTCTAAGTGACCCCAAACTTTTGAATGGTAGCGTGCATATTACCTAAATTAGCCCGACTAAACGGTGCCCCCGCACATTAACACTGTACCGGTACCACCTGTATATAGACTCGCTACTGTTATTTTCACTGTCGTTTCACTGCCCCCCCCCATTTATTTACTTATCTATTGTTTACCTAATACCTATTTATTACTTAAAAATTGCACTTTTGGTTAAGGGCTTGTAAGTAAGCATTTTACCTGTTGTATTCGGAGCACGTGACAAATAAACTGTGATTTGATTTGATTTATATAAAAGTTACAATATAATATGACTTCAAATATCACTCTGCAGAGATGTACATTATACAGTTCTACCAAATCCAGTACTCTTTTAAATGAGGTAAAGATGGCCTTCTATCCCTCTGAATATATCCCCCATTTCATTATTCCAAAGTACCAAACAATGAAAACAATGCTTTTGAACAACCCCTTTGGAAAAGGCCTGCGGATGCAAATATAGTTGATTGAGTGGGCTGGGTTGGATTTGGTTAAAGTATTTAAATTGAGACTTGAAACGACACGATTCCGGTGGCTACCGTAGCAACACAGGGTTCAGATGTGACAGCGACCATAGACTGAAAGACTGAGAGGCAAGGAGAGGAGGAGAGAGAGGATACAACAACAAACGGCCCTGGGAAGAGTGGAGGGAGTTCAGCCAGTGTCAGACACACACGAGAGGAGAGGAACACCAAATTAAGCAAATGAACCCTCTAAACCAGAAAGGACCAGGATGGAACCCTGGTTTATAGAGACAGACAAAAGCAAATGATGAGGAGAATGTTTGAGCACTGCTGCAGTCTCTGTCAGTCACGTGTGTGAGTTTGAGAGAAAGAGTGTGTATGTGCGTGTATATGCGTGTGAGATTGCGTGTGTGTGTGTGTGTTTGCATGTGAGAGAGTGTGTGTGTGTGTGCTCAGATTAGAATAGCTAATGAAAGGAGTCTCTCTCTCAGACTTTCTTCTAGGAAACGTCGTTGAGGCAGAAAACATGTCTGCCAAGAACGTTCTGGCAATGTCCCCGTTGCCTGAAGATTGGCCTCTCTTTGTTCCACTAAAAGGCCTTGAGAAGCAGTTGGCAATAAGCTCGTCAGTTGTTGAGAAATGTGTGTTTTTGGCTTGTGTTACCAACCCTGGGTGTATTTATTGTCTTATAAACGCAACGCACACACACCACTAGGTAAAAAGGTTGATGGAAATGGATGGAAGGAGAAAATGATTGGTGGAAGCAAGACCAAAGACAAGCTAGCTACTGGGTGTGCAGGGTTCTTCTACACAAACCAGAGCCTGCACACACTGCCTCTCTCCTGGAGCAGGGCTGACCACCAGAGTCCTAGATGCTAGTCAACAAGGTCTTTCCCCTTATGTAGAACCACTGGCCAACATGGGTGCTGGCAGAAACAACATAAAGACACCACCCCTCCACACACACACACACACACACACACACACACACACACACACACACACACACACACACACACACGCACACACACGCACACACGCACACACGCACACACGCACACACGCACACACACACAGTATGCACCCACTATGGCTGGCACAATAAACATATAATCGTGTAACCAACAGTTATGGCCAATAACCTTGAAGTATATAATAAGAATTGTCTTAATACATACCTTTTTGAAGGGAGGTGATTCAGCTCTAGATAAAGTTTACCCAACAGCACTTTTTCATTTTGACATTAAGAGGGTCAAGTTGGTAATTGCAGTATAAGCTATTGGTTGGTCAAAACTATTGGTAACAAGCTGTCAAAACTATTGGTAACAAGCAGTCTAAACTATTGGTAACAAGCAGTCAAAACTATTGGTAACAAGCTGTCAAAACTATTGGTAACAAGCTGTCAAAACTATTGGTGACAAGCTGTCAAAACTATTGGTAACAAGCTGTCAAAACTATTGGTAACAAGCTGTCAAAACTATTGGTAACAAGCTGTCAAAACTATTGGTAACAAGCTGTCAAAACTATTGGTAACAAGCTGTCAAAACTACTGGACACAAGCAGTCAAAACTATTGGTCACAAGCAGTCAAAACTATTGGTTGGTCAAAACTATTGGTTGGTCAAAACTATTGGTTGGTCAAAACTATTGCTAACAAGCAGTCAAAACTATTGGTTGGTCAAAACTATTGGTTGGTCAAAACTATTGGTTGGTCAAAACTATTGGTTGGTAAAAACTATTGGTTGGTCAAAACTATTTCTAACAAGCAGTCAAAACTATTGGTTGGTCAAAACTATTGCTAACAAGCAGTCAAAACTATTGGTTGGTCAAAACTATTGGTTGGTCAAAACTATTGGTTAGTCAAAACTATTGCTAACAAGCAGTCAAAACTATTGGTTGGTCAAAACTATTGCTAACAAGCAGTCAAAACTATTGCTAACAAGCAGTCAAAACTATTGGTAACAAGCTGTCAAAACTATTGGTAACAAGCAGTCAAAACTATTGGTAACAAGCTGTCAAAACTATTGGTAACAAGCTGTCAAAACTATTGGTAACAAGCTGTCAAAACTACTGGACACAAGCAGTCAAAACGATTGGTCACAAGCAGTCAAAACTATTGGTCACAAGCAGTCAAAACTATTGGTTGGTCAAAACTATTGGTTGGTCAAAACTATTGCTAACAAGCAGTCAAAACTATTGGTTGGTCAAAACTATTGGTTGGTCAAAACTATTGCTAACAAGCAGTCAAAACTATTGGTTGGTCAAAACTATTGGTTGGTCGAAACTATTGGTTGGTCAAAGCTATTGCTAACAAGCAGTCAAAACTATTGGACACAAGCTGTCAAAACTATTGGTAACAAGCTGTCAAAACTATTGGACACAAGCTGTCAAAACTATTGCTTTCAAGTGGTCAAAACGATTGGTTTCAAGTGGTCAAAACTATTGGTTTCAAGTGGTCAAAACGATTGGTTTCAAGTGATCAAAACGATTGGTTTCAAGTGGTCAAAACGATTGGTTTCAAGAGGTCAAAACGATTGGTTTTTGAGATGGTGGTGTCACTAATCTGTGTTGTGTTCATTAGGTATGTCGTAGCTAATTTTTAAAGATGCATTTTGATGCATTACAACCTCAAATCGTTTTTCATTATGACAATAAACGTGGTAATTTGCATTTTAATTAATCGTTACCCAAAATTCCATAATCATCACAACTCCAGCACCCACACAAGAGGTTAGATATAACAAGGGGAGGCTACAACTAGCTGGAACGACTACAGGCCACAACTGTGAGTGAGACAGATACAGTAACACAGACAGAGAGAGAACGCAGCCAGCAGTGAGCAGTAGTAGTCTATGCACACAGGAAGCCCATTCACAGGTCACACTTCCTGTCAGACTGCCTGGCTGCCTGTCTCCCACTGTAATGTCTCAAAGCGTTCCCTGTCACAGTCTGCTCCCCACAACAATTGCACGGTGCTCCTGAAAGACCCAGCCATCTCACGCCTTCACAAGCTCACTGGGACCAGGGGCCTTGCCAAGCATGACATCATCACCCCCTCTCATCCCACACAGAGAGGGCATTGTGACGACCGCCCCCTGTCACTTGTCCTCTCTCTCCATTCCCCCTCTAACATTTAAGTATTCTCTACTAGGAGGTACAGACCATGACACAAAGACTCTTTCTCCCAAACAAATACACAGACCACTAACTGCTCAATCAGATGTAACAGGGGGGTTAAAACATTCAAGCTCTTCTGTTAAGTCTCTGAAAGAGAACATCTTTGGATGTGGTGAAGTGTTACCAACACAAACACATGCTAACATTGAATGAGGACATGAGTGACTGTTTCCATCAACCTCCCTAATTGGGTGGCTCTCTGAGACCTGAGAAAACACCCTTTCAACACTGAGACTTCTGCAAGTTGGAATGTATATATATTTTTTTACCCTCAAAATGCACATGTGAAGGAGATCGGAGCGATATTTACAGGTATATTCTACATTTCCATATCCAAAGTTATGTTTGATGTCGCTTCATTTCACACAGAAGGAAAAAGGCTTGATTTCCCCAAACTGAAGAATGTGTCTCATGCACAGCTGAGTTCTGATGTTCCATTGTTTCCAGGGCAACTGGGGGTACAGGATAGATAGGTAATCAGGTGATGTGGAGCAGGATAGCTGAGCTAGCGTAGCTTTAAGTGAATCTCTCTCCCAGGAACACACGCTGGAAAATGTTTAATCAGTAATAATATCAGACCAACCTGAATTATTATTTTTTAATCATTTATGTTTTCACAGGTTTTTGATAAGAGAAGCAATTTACCACTATTCTGAAGCAATTTACCACTATTAACAGTTGGGGAGGGATACTAGGGCTGAGGAAAGTAGGACACCACACATTTTCATATACTGTAACAGTATAGATACACACACACGTGTATACATGCACGTACACACACACGCATGTGCACACACACCAGCAAGCCACACACACATGATCATATAGAGATATACTGTGTAGAACAGACATGCCTCTGACATAGAGATTAAGAAAACATGTTGGCTCTATTCATGACATGTCTATGTGCACCAACGGTCAGTGATGTCCCCTCCTGACCTTGGTGACCATCTGACAACAGTTGGGAAAGTGCAGATCTGGCCAGTGTGGGTTTCTGTCCAACAAGCTTCCCAACAATATGACATATTATCTGACCGACATCCATACTCGCCAGCCAAACTCATTTGCTCCGAGGCATCGGGACGGGAGCAGGTGTGTGAGGATGTACACAGCGCGAAATCCACGGATCATTTAATTCATTTGAGTCAGAGCACACACGGACTCACACACGTATGCACGTACGCACACAACTCGCCGCTTGCTTGCCATCTATAAGCGGAAAATGAGGGTTACAGCTCAGCGTCGGGCTACAACGCCCTGAAGGAAGAGTGATGGAATTGACTGTTGTTGTAGGAATGTATCTCCCTGGATAGCTGTTTCTCCCTCCCTGCTTCTCCGCCTACTCTTCAGCAAATTCAATTATCATCTCACCTTATTTGTCCCACCGCGCTCACTCTGCTGTGTGTGTGAAAGAGTGTGTGTGTGTGTGTGTGTGTGCATATGTTTGTGAGTATGTGTGTGTGTGCACGTGGTGTCTCATAGGCTATGCACACATATCCTACATCAACATACCGGTAATAATTTGTCAATGACACTATAAAGACTTCCTTATTCACAGCATCTATAGCCAGAAAGGTTCGTTAACATTTGATGGTGTCACTCTAACCCTGAAGAGTGATTCCAGCAAGGCTCTAAATGAATCATTTTCATTGCTAGCAACAGAAAGAAGCACCATTTTCATTGCTAGCAACAGAAAGAAGCACCATTTTCATTGCTAGCACCAGAAAGAAGCATAGTTTTCATTGCAAGCACTAGAAAGAAGCACCATTTCTTTATTGAGATGTATCCTATATGAATTCTAGCTACTTTTGAAGCACATGATGTGCCCTGGAAACTAATATGTAACATCTGTAAATACATTTGTTTATTATAAAAAGCTCAAATGTTGATAAATATACCTGTCATTGAAATTACAAAGTCATTTGTGGAATATTAGGTTTCTACATGGTGTAAATTTTCCTGTTGCGATGCATTTCATTGAGAATAGACCACTGTCTCTTTGAGTGTCACCTTTGTGATGATGACATTAGTGACGGGAAGTTCAGTTCCTTCGGCTCTTTTTATTGACTCAGATCTTTTCCATTCGTTCAGTAAAAAGAACAACTCTTTCGACTCATTTAATTCATTTGAGTCAGCAACACCAAGGGCCCGGTTTCCCGATAGCGATGGAACTTAGGCTGACAAGTGTTTTAACGATGCATCTTTCCTACAACGGCCGAACATGTACCGTAACATACGCTACGTTTCCCAAAACACCACGCAGAGAGAACGTTTGCAAAGTGGGTCGTTGAAGCATGTTTCGATACTGACAGGATCAGCTTTCTCCATTAAAATCTTCTGTTAACATGAGAATTATTCCACAATACTTACGACAGATCAGGTTCTAGAAATAGATTATCACTTATGGCTGCAAAAATGTACTCTAATGCTTACCCTATAATAATGCACTAAATCAAGATTTTGCACATCATTGCGCAAATGCACATTAATTATATTCAGACAAATTACAGACAGTAGCCTACAAGCAGCACAACACTGCTTGTAGGCCTAAGACGGGGAATTTTTACTAGAATTAAAAATTGAAAAACTGAGTTTAAATGTATTTGGCAAAGGTGTATGTAAAGTTCCGACAGGTGCCATTAATACAGGTAACGAGTGGAGGACAGAGGAGCCTCTTAAAGAAGAAGTTACAGGTCTGTGAGAGCCCGAAATCTTGCTTGTTTGTAGGTGACCAAATACTTATTTTCCACCATAATTTGATTTGATTTGATTTGATTTAAAAATCCTACAATGCGATTTTCTGGATTTTTTTTCTCATTTTGTCTGTCATAGTTGAAGTGTACCTATGATGAAAATGACAGGCCTCTCTCATCTTTTTAAGTGGGAGAACTTTTTAAGTGGGAGAAATTGATGGCCTTGAAATACATCCACAGGTACACCTCCAACTGACTCAAATTATGTAAATAGAAGCTTCTAAAACCATGACGTCATTTTCTGGAATTTTCCAAGCTGTTTAAAGGCACAGTCAACTTAGTGTATGTAAACTTCTGACCCACTGGAATTGTGATAGAGTGAATTATAAGTGAAATAATCTGTCTGTAAACAATTGTTGGAAAAATTACTTGTGTCATGCACAAAGTAGATGTCCTAACCGACTTGCCAAAACTCTCGTTTGTGAGCAAGAAATGTGTGGAGTGGTTGTAAAATGAATTTTAATAACTCCAACCTAAGTGTATGTAAACTTCCGACTTCAACTGTAACGATGGTTTTGGGAAAGAGCTCTGAGATTTAACCATACTCCTACGAAGGTTCTAACTATGGCCTTAGCCTTTAACATGTTTTTGGGAAACCAGACCCAGGTTGTTAGCTAGCTATCTAGCTAGATAGCTAACATGACTGAACAAGGTGTAAAACAAATGCAGCCTGCGAGCAGTTTTAGAATGGCCCACGACATGGTTTATGAATATAAAATGCAGTCCCCCAATTCTTGACAGGAATAAAAAAACATTCCAACGGTAATATAGTTCAGCTGTTGGCTTAGAAACAAGCAGTTTTGGCTGTATTAATGATGCAAGCATGACGTAAATGAATCTGCGCTCTGGATTCAAATGGTACAAGGAAGCATTATCATTACAATAATTATATTACAAAAATATATATTTTTTGGTATTTTACCCCCTTTTTCTCCCCAATTTCGGTCATCGCTACTACTCGGGAGGTGAAGGTCGAAAGATGCGTCCACTGAAACATGACCCGCCAAACCACGCTTCTTAATACCTGCCCGCTGGGGTCAGCCTGCAGGCACCCGGCCCACCAAAAGGAGTCGCTAGAGTGCGATTAGCCAGGTAAAGCCACCCGGCCACTCTCCCCTAACCCGGACGACGCTAGGCCAATTGTACGCTGCCCTATGGGACTACCGATCACGATCGGTTGTGATACAGCCTGGGATCGAACCCGGGTCTGCGATGCACTGCCTTAGATCGCTGCACCACTCGGGAGGCCCCATTACAATAATTATTTAAAAAATATATAATCATTTTGGATTCTTGGGGGGTGGTGGCACGTGCTCCCATATTAAAAGTCCAGGTCGCAGAGCTAAATATTTTGTTTGCATATTTGACCAAATTAGGTTCAAGTAGTACATTTGGTGTAGTAGGGCTGTCCCATTTAGTTGACTGGTCGAATGTTTGGTTGGTGGGCTGTTGTTTGACCAATATTTTTTTAGTGGAGCAGTGGCAAATAGATTGTATAAAATGATGGAGACACCTGTTTGACTCACGCCTGTCTTAATGGAGTAAACCAGTATCACCAGTAGTACATTTACCGTTAATTCCCATCATTTCTAGTCTACAATGTTTGATTGATTACGGTAATTTCTGTTAATGCATTCAATATATTACTACTACAGTCTCACCGTTGTCACTGTAGGAGTGGACATGTTGTTTGCAGAGTGCACAACCTAGGCTACACTTGTGAGAAAAAAGTTTGGGTTTATTTCATTACATTCATGAGCTGTCAATTTATTCATTGTCGTTGGTTTAGAGCGCTCCTGTTAATATTGAGTAAAAACACACACCTGACTACACCTGGTCTGTGTGCAAATGTAGGGCTAAATGTGTCCCTATTTGGGGATCTGATACTATTTCTGATGGTCTTGACTCACCATCACTGTGGAGCTTCTCAAAGTATTTTTTTCTTTGCCTCAAACAGCAAGTAAACTATGTCTGTTTTACATCCTTTTAGAATGACAATAGTTCCTCAATGTAGCTTATTTGAAAAATCTTTCCAGCTCTCTCACTTTCAGTAACCACTCAGCATGAAAGGGGGAAAAACTGTAATGCTCTGATCCAGTGGAATAGCCTACCTTTTACTTCATATCGTTTGCACAAATAGTCTACAGCTGTGTCTGTCTGTCTGGAGCTCACTGCCGTTGGAAACGGAAAGGTCAAGTTTGCTAGCAGGATTGAGCTGGACCAAGTTAATAGGTGATACAATGTTTCATGATTCAAGTTCGCTGCAGAGAGGCCATGTGTAGCCAATGTGATTTATGGGATATTTATTTTTAATCAGGATATTTTCTACCTGCAGGCTGCAATGTTTTAATTTGTTGGTTTATGTAGGCTATTTTTACATTAGGCTATTTTTACATTAGGCTATTTTTACAAATTGGCAACGGCAATATAATGTCATGTATTGACGCTGTGTACATGATTTTGAATTCTGAAGACTTTATTAGAAATGAAATGAAACTGTTCCATGAAAATGTGTACATGAAAACCAGAACTGGCACGCAGATCAGTACAAACTGTACACTTGTTTTATTCTTCTGCTTGGAGCTAGATAGAAGCAGAGCTGACATATCTGTCGGCGCCATTTTGAAATAAAATATAGATCGCTGGCTCCCTCTTTAGTAATTTGTGTCTTAATTTGTAATCGCAGTGCATAAAGCATCAGACAAGCTAAGTAGCTTACATATAGTTGATTTTATTCAAACATAGGGTGTGTCTGTACAGTACATGGTAAAATACACGTTTGAAAATGTCAAACAATCAAAAGAACAGACTACTCTACTTGTTTAGTTGGGGACAGCCCTAATGTGTATGCTGGTCTAACAGGCCTACAATCTACATTTTACCAAGCACTCTTGTCCAGAGAAGCTGGGGTTAAGTGCCTTGCTCAAGGGTACATCGGCAGATTTAACACCTAGTCGGCTCAGGGATTTGAACCAAACACTCTTAACTGATACGCTACCTGTCCCGGATGTAGGCCAGTCCAACAGGCCTGCTATCTGTATGGTAGACTAGTCCGCTACGCTATCTTTAAGACAGATGAGGAAACACACTCAGCCATCTTGGCACAGTACGCTGTGGATGATTGATTGTGTGATTTAAGTATTTAATCCAATTTAAAGACGGCATGCTCTCCGCTCTGAGGTAAAATACAATCTACTCTGAGCATTTACTGTAAGAAGGGAGGGAGATGGAGATGGAGAGGGAGACCGGTAGAAATGGTATATTTTGAAATGTGAAGCAGAGAGACAGACACGGAACACACACTCATACACACACACTTATGGAGCAGAATTGTTCTACAGGCGATTAGGTTGCAATACCCCTTTGAATGATCAACTCTCTCTCTGTCTCATCCGTGACCAGTTCTATAGCTTCATGTTTAATATTCACATGGTGTCACATCAGTATGAAGGGTCGGGAGACAGGCGCAGGAACGCGTAATATATATATATATTTTTACCCAAATGACGGCGTGCTGAGTAAAGGCACGGGACAAAGACCAAACAAACACGTATACAACACACAGGGTAGAAACCCAAAGAAAAGAGCGAGGAGTACCTTGAATAAATAACACACTCGCACAATGATTAACACACGAGATGAGATCCGTAATCACCTGGGCAATCCCAAAACCCACATAGTAACAATAATCGACCGCTCAATGGAAACCAAAGGGCACACATATACAAATACAAATAGTGGGAATAGGGGCCAGGTGTGCGTAGAGGAAAGTTCCGGAGGGATCCATGACACATAGATGTGGACTCACCAACTGGAAAAACACCTTTCATCAATGCTTAAACCATGTAAAACAATAGCCTGACAGTGTGTGTATGTATGTGTGTGTGTGTGTTGTGTGCATGTGTGCATGTGTGCATGTGTGTGTGTGTTGTGTGTGTGTGTTTGAATTTGTATATACACGAGTGTCTACCAACCCCCCTCATATGAAACACTCCATTATTCATATGGTAAAACAGACACATTCATACAGAGTAACCTATGCTGCTCACACACATGTTCACACTGCCTGTGTTTACTAATGCATCTTCCATACCTAAGAGAGAAGGAGAGCGAGAGAGAGAAAGAGATAGAGGGGGGGGAGAGAGACAGAGAGAGAAAGAGAAAGGGGGAGAGAGAGAGAGGGGGAGAGAGACAGAGAGATAGAGGGAGAGAGACAGAGAGAGAGAGAGAAAGAGAGAGAGAGAGCGAAGAGAGAGAGAGAGAGAGAGAGAGAGAGAGAGAGAGAGAGAGAGAGAGAGAGAAGAGGGGAGAGTGAGAAAGAGAGCGAGAGAAAGGGGGAGAGAAAGGGGGGAGAGAAGAGAAGAGGGGAGAGAGGAGAGAGAAAGAGATAGAGGAGAGAGAGAGAAAGAGAAAGGGGGAGAGCGAGAGAGAGCGAGAGGGGAGAGAGACAGAGAGATAGAGGGGGAGAGACAGAGACAGAGAGAGAGAGAGAGAAAGAGGAGAGAGAGAGAGAGAGAAGAGAGAGAGAGAGAGAGAGAGAGGAGAAAGAGAGCGAGAGAGAGAGAGCGAGAGAGCAAGAGAGAGAGAAAGAGAGTGAGAAAGAGGGGGGAGAGAGAGAAAGGGGGAGATGGAGAGAAATGTCTGCATTATTTACCACTAACACAAGCAAGAAACGGGGGGGAGAGAGAGTATGAGTGTTATTCCAGTGTGTCGAGAGATAGAGGGGGAGAGATGTGTGTTAAGAGAGAGATAGGTGGGGAGAGAGAGGGGGGAGATGGACTAATGCAGAAATGTCTGCATTATTTACCACTAACACAAGCATCTCTCTCCCTTTCAAAAACAAACGCTGACTGTGTGTCTGGAGTGTAGTCCTCCCAGTATGTGTGTTATTCCAGTGTGTCTGGGGTGTAGTCCTCCCAGCATGTGTGTTATTCCAGTGTGTCTGGAGTGTAGTCCTCCCAGTATGTGTGTTATTCCAGTGTGTCTGGAGTGTAGTCCTCCCAGTATGTGTGTTATTCCAGTGTGTCTGGGGTGTAGTCCTCCCAGCATGTGTGTTATTCCAGTGTGTCTGGAGTGTAGTCCTCCCAGTATGTGTTTATTCCAGTGTGTCTGGTGTGTTATTCCAGTGTGTCTAGTGTAGTCCTCCCAGCATGTGTGTTATTCCAGTGTGTCTGGAGTGTAGTCCTCCCAGTATGTGTGTTATTCCAGTGTGTCTGGAGTGTAGTCCTCCCAGTATGTGTGTTATTCCAGTGTGTCTGGAGTGTAGTCCTCCCAGTATGTGTGTTATTCCAGTGTGTCTGTGTATATTATTCCTCAGTACTGATGGGAGACGCTGATGATGTATAAAGCTGTATAAAGACCACAGGGGCAACGAGGCTAGTGGTCCTGACCGTGGTTGACCGTGGGTGGTCCTAGTTAATATCCAGAGGGGGACCGCAGGTGGTCAGGGTTAACGAGGGCCGGGGCAGTGAGGTGAGGAAGGGATGCTACGTCTAATTCCCACCATACAACTCCCTGCTGACTGTGATTAATTACCCAGAGATTCACAGCCAACCCCCTCCTTACCCGCCCAAACACACACACTCAAACACACGCACACGCACGCACACGCGCACACACACACACACACACACACACACACACACACACACACACACACACACACACACACACACACACACACACACACACACACACACACACACACACACACACAGGGTTCTCCAGTTGTCTGTGTTCATTGTCTGGTGCCTGAGAATGACTAAGTGTAACCCTGCTCTCATGGTTACGGTCAATGTGGTCTTGAGTAAAGAAGCAGCGACTTCAGTCAAGGGGAAATATCATTACCACTCTTGGGTAAAGTATATCGGTAGAAATGTTACAAATAGGGAGGTTCAAGACCCTCGGAAGACAGCATAGTAAAATGGAGGGATGTATTGCAAGAGGAAATCTAAAAAATGGCACTAAACTGGGAAAGATGTCTTAATCTGTGGACATCGGAGTGTTGTGAGTTAAGATCCGAATGAATGGTGGATTGGCCGCTGTGGGTGAAAATCCAGCTGTTGAAGAAAGAATAAATTAGGAATATATATATAATTATTTCACTACAGATACCGTAGATGTGAGTGAAATAGCTTTAAGTAGCAGTAGAAGTATTGTTGTCCATTAGTTTGCGCAGATTAGTGTAGGGCCGATAGGGTATGGGATTAGAAATGATGCAAACAATTGAATTGATAGAACCTACAATATATCTGCAATATTAAAGCTGATAAATAAGAAGCAGTGACCATGTTCTACCTCAACCATTAGCACACAACCTCCCACACAGGGCAACCACAACACCCTGTGTTCCAAAACAAATGAATCATTGAAGCTACTTTTTCATACTGAACAACTATTGCCCTACTGTTGCCCTTTTCAAGCACAACTGCTAAAGAATGCCTCCATGCATCTCTCAGTGAGCAGAAGGCGAAGCCACAGTCACAATAAATTGAGCCCCAGGGTGTATTCATTGTCTCACAGTCAGAGGCAAAGTGCTTCAATCTGAGGAGACACATGTTCAATCACAGGACATTTATGTGTCACTTATCATGTCCAGCACCACACTGACATAACCCAGCATTAGTCAGGACTAACATGGGAAGAGCCTTCGTTTTCATTTTCAGTAGTGTGCGTGTGTGTCTGTGTGTGTGTGTGTGTGAGTGAGTGAGGGGTGATCCTGTTCCAATCCCTATCGTCTTCAGAACTGGTCTCCCACAGTATTGGGTATTGTAGGATGGCATGTCAGTTCAACCTGCTCTGCTTACTGTATCATCACCACTGTAATCCTCATCTACATAATGATTCCATGAAGCCATAAGATCAACCACAGCCCACAACACACACACACACAACCCTGCTAAACATTATAATCCCTCAGAGAGAGAGAGAGAGAGAGAGAGAGAGAGAGAGAGAGAGAGAGAGAGAGAGAGAGAGAGAGAAGTTTAAGCTTGGTCGTCAACCATCCAACAAACTGTCAGAGATGATCTGTGTGTCCTGCAGTTGTGAGAACAAAAAAGCCCACACAAGTCCCTGAAATAAAGAGCAATGCTCGGCTTAGTATTTCTTAGCGGGGATGTGCTGGTATCCGTGGAAATACCAGTCCCTATCTGGAAGAGCCATCGTCCCGACGATGGGTCCTAAATGAGGCCAATAATAGCCCTCTGCTCAGGTCCCCAGAGTCCTGCCTGTTTAAAAAGCCATTCTCCGCTTGACTGAGGGCAGCCTGGCAGATAACGGCAGGGCTGGAGCAGACTGGAGAGGGCAGGTTGAGGTGAGGGTATAGGAGATGGTCATAAGAGATTCATTTGTCTTATTCTTATTCTTTTTTGTTTTGACCATTTCCCCCATCTTCTATTTCAAAACAGATGTAGGCACTTCATTTTGTTATCTCTCTTGTTGCTGAGACTGTTCCTGCAGGAATTGCGGATGAGCTTTGTGATTTACATAAATTCACTGAAAATCTGCACTAACACACATATTAGCAGTATTGAACTTCTTGTAGCCTACTTTTGGCCAGCTAATAGCCTAACCACCTATCAATCAAATCCTGTTGCTGCAGGACTTTTTCGCTCTGACATAGGTTGAATTAAGATCCTACATCTGTAGGTACCATGGTTATGCATATCAGGCAACATATTTTAAGTTATGAGCACACAGGCATCAACACACACACACACACACACACACACACACACACACACACACACACACACACACACACACACACACACACACACACACACACACACACACACACACACACACACACACACACACACACACACACACACACACACACACACACACACACACACTTACCAGAGCAAGGTCACCGCTAATATTGTTAAAGTATGGTTCTGTGCAAAAGGATTCTCTCCAGCTGCCCAAAAGGAGACCAGAGAAAGTGTTGGTTGCAGAATTCTCTCTGTCCAGTCAGAGCAGAGCAACGCTTTTAAAGAACAACCTCTGACCACTCAGAACAACACGTTTGTGTTCTGGAACAATAACTGGCCAACCAGAGAAGTCATGCCGTTTCATCTTTTAACTAACCAATAAGAACTCTCACTGCCCATATGCTCACCCCGCCCACTTCTTAGATTCCAGAAACACAGACACACATGAACGCACACAGGCACAAACACACACACACACAAATAAAGAGCCTTATTGAATGGGAGGGTCCTAAGATAGAACACACAGTAGTCACTGGGGAGGGAGGGAGGTTTAATTTAACATGGCTTATCCTCATTAGCTCTCTCTCTCTTTCCATCGCTCTTCTCTCCCCAATGTCCCACCACATATCTCCCCATACCTCCATTCCTCCCTCAGTAGCCCCCTAATCCCAGTAACCCTGTTTCCATCGGTCTGTGCTCCTGAGACTCTTACTCCTCCAACCCCTCTTGTTTGTCTGAAACCAATGCCCATTCTACTAAATCCCCAGACCAATCAAGCTCCAGCTCTGTAGCTCTCCATTCCCCACCTTCATGTCTACGGTACCTACCCCCTTATAGCCCCTTACTGCTGCCCTCCACAGCCATAGTGAAGCACAAAGCAAAGCATCTCCCCAAATACACACAACCACCCGCACGCACACACACACAATCCTGGGGAACATTGATTGTATTCTAGCATGTCTTTCTCTTGTCTACAGTACATTATCTCTGCCCTGGGTCTCAGAGAGAAGAATAGCCCCAGGTGGGGAGCAGGCCTCTCAGATGGTATCTTATTACAGGCTTTAGCTTCACAGAAACAGTGTTAAGGATGAGATGGGATGGTTTCTCCGTAGCAGGCTGGAGAGGTGAAGGGATAGAGCAGGGGTACTGGAAATGGTTATCCTTGTTGTTCATAAGGTGTACAGTAGGCCTACCCTCATGCTCAGGCAAAACAACAGCAACCCATTTAAAGACACACATACACAGGAATGAGAACAAAACTGCCTCTCACACTGAGTCTGCAGAATGAGCCACCTTTCTCTTTTCATTTATTCGTTTGTATTAGGATCCCCATTAACCAGTGCCAGTGGCAACAGCTAGTCTAACTGGGGTCCGTCACATAATGAAACATACATTACAGACAAAATACTTTACAATTTACATTTAAAAACATGTAGTGTGTGTGTGTGTGTGTGTGTGTGTGTGTGTGTGTGTGTGTGTGTGTGTGTGTGTGTGTGTGTGTGTGTGTGTGTGTGTGTGTGTGTGTGTGTGTGTGTGTGTGTGTGTGTGTGTGTGTGTGTGTGTGTGTGTGTGTGTGTGTGTGTGTGTGTGTGTGTGTTTATCTATCAGTTACACAGTCAGTACATGTCAGTAAATACACACAAAAAGTAGGTCACATCTCTTCCAGGGTATCGGAGGACAGGTAGGGCTGGGAGAAGAGCAGGAGGATGGAGGGAGGGAAGGGGGCTGGAGGGATAGGAAAGGGATGGAAAAGAGAGAGGGATGGATGGGGGGAGCTGCAGGGCTAGGAAGACAGCCAGAACATTGCCAGAGCCAAGAACAGGGCTGGGCCTGTGTTTGAGGAGGGCACACACACACTCACACAAACAGACACACACACACCACATGATGCAGGCACGCTGACTCAACCTGTGTGGTAGAGCAGAACACAAGAGAGACACAATTACTGAAGGTTCCATATGCACTTGGAGAGATTCCCATTCACAAATATCACATCTACACACAAACACAAATAAATAGATACTAGAGCCAAGAAAGCACTCAAATCTCACCTAGCTACATAATGGGGTTACACAAGCACACACAGACACAGTATGGTTGAAAGGTCTCCATAAAGATGCACTACTGACAGCCGTTCCAAAAGATCCATATCGAAGAAGATATCCTACATGATATGACGCCTGTCCCTGAGGTGTATTGATGCAGTGTACAGACACACTACTGTTCACCAATCATAAAACACACTCTGATGAGGCAGCCATCAACTAACATCCAAGTGCCTTCTCTTAATAATATTGCACTGAGACAGGCCAGCATCCAGGAAGACTCTCTGCCACCCCACATCAGAGGCCCATGTTGCACAGAGGCGCATCGTTTATGACGGTCCCCCTCTCCTGGGGGACTCATTTCCCCGTGACACGGACCACTGCAGCTGACAAAACAACGGAGCACATAGTTTCGCTGTAGGGAACGATGGCTCGAGATGAGAGTCAGACAGCTCTCTCTCTCTCTCTCTCCCCCCCCTGCTCTTTTTCCTAGAGCAGTGCTGCATATTTGAGTGGAGTTTTTACTGACAAGATGACAGCTCAGGGCAAGGAAAATCAAAAGCGATGAAAATGCAACCGATAATACCTTGTGCGTGCGTTTGTACATATATATATATATACCCACACACTGGAAGTAGCTTTGGATGAAACCGTCTGCTAAATAGCATATATATATATATATATATATATATATATATTTAGCAGACGGTTTCATCCAAAGCTACTTCCAGTCATGCACACATAATAATGGGTGGTAAGAGGAATCAAACCCACAATTCTGCTGTAGCAAAGGCCATGCTCTTCCAAGTGAGCTACTGAGCTACAGCTCCCCTGGGACTGTCTCCCCCGGGATTGTGTCTGAAAGTGTGTCTATGTGTGAGTTTGTGTGTGTGTGGCGACAATATGCATATGTGTGTGTTCAGTTGGTGTGAGCGTATGTAGTGTGACTTTGTGTGTGTGTTGGGGTGTAGTATGTGTGAGTGTGTGGGTAGAGTCCAGTGAGTGTGTGGGTAGAGTCCAGTGAGTGTGTGGGTAGAGTCCAGTGAGTGTGTGGGTAGAGTCCAGTGAGTGTCAGGGTAGAGTCCAGTGAGTGTGAGGGTAGAGTCCAATGAGTGTGTGGGTAGAGTCCAGTGAGTGTGTGGGTAGAGTCCAGTGAGTGTGAGGGTAGAGTCCAGTGAGTGTGAGGGTAGAGTCCAGTGAGTGTGAGGGTAGAGTCCAGTGAGTGTAGAGTCCAGTGAGTGTGAGGGTAGAGTCCAGTGAGTGTGTGGGAAGAGTCCAGTGAGTGTGAGGGTAGAGTCCAGTGAGTGTGAGGGTAGAGTCCAGTGAGTGTGAGGGTAGAGTCCAGTGAGTGTGAGGGTAGAGTCCAGTGAGTGTGAGGGTAATAATAATATAAGCCATTTAGCAGACGCTTTTATCCAAAGCGACTTACAGTCATGTGTGCATACATTCTACGTATGGGTGGTCCCGGGAATCGAACCCACTACCCTGGCGTTACAAGCGCCATGCTCTACCAACTGAGCTAGAGTCCAGTGAGTGTGAGGGTAGAGTCCAGTGAGTGTGAGGGTAGAGTCCAGTGAGTGTGAGGGTAGAGTCCAGTGAGTGTGAGGGTAGAGTCCAGTGAGTGTGCATAGAGCCGGTGCAGGAGAGTCAGTGCAAATAAAAAGGGGGTCAATGCAAATGGTCAGGGTAGACATTTGATTGGCTGTTCAGTAGTCTTATGACATCACGACAGTGAGCCATGAATGCTTTGAAAGGCTGGTCATGGTTCACATCAACACCATTGTCCCAGAAACCCAAGACCCACTCCAATTTACATACCACTCCAACAGATCCACAGATGACACAATCTCTATTGCACTCCACACGGCCCTTTCCCACCTGGACAAAAGGAACACCTATGTGAGAATGCTACTCATTGACTACAGATCAGCATTCAACACAATAGTGCCTTCAAAGCTCATCAATAAGCTAAGGACCCTGGGACTTAACACCTCCCTCTGAAACTGGATCCTGGAGTTCTTGACGGGCCGCCCCCAGGTGGTAAGGGTAGGCAACAACGACCTCTATACCAGGCGGTGTCAGTGGACGGCCCTAAAATTGTCAAAGATTCCAGCAATCAACAAACCATTGTGACAGTTGGGGAAATGATTCCATTACAACTGGTATGGTGTTGAGTCTGTGTGTTATGACAAGGCTAGCGGCATCTGGCAGGCACAGCATAGAGAAACCTAATGAGGATAACAGTGGAGATGTGATAGGGGCCGGGTTGTTTTGGAGCAGAGATGTGATCATGGGAGAAATAACACACATAAAGTCGACACATTCTCTCCCCTGATAGGAGCAGCAGTCACCCTCACTTAGCTGAGCTCCGGGGAGGGTTGAAACCACCGCTCCTCCTGCCAGATAAGCACTTGACATTCTCTTAGCGTTAGCATCAGCCCTGTGTGTGTGTGTGTGTGGTGTGTGTGTGCGTGTGTGTGTAAGGGAGAGAGAGAGCCATTGCCAGAGCTAATAAAAGGCCTTCTTTATGTGTTGCTATGAAACTGGCAAATGAAAACAAGCTCTAATACCGCCATTCTCATCCCCTATCTATCTATACAGTATCTCCTCTCATCCCCTATCTATCTATACAGTATCTCCTCTCATCCCCTATCTATCTATACAGTATCTCCTCTCATCCCCTATCTATCTATACAGTATCTCCTCTCATCCCCTATCTATCTATACAGTATCTTCTCTCATCCCCTATCTATACAGTATCTCATCTCATCCCCTATCTATCTATACAGTATCTCGTCTCATCCCCTATCTATCTATACAGTATCTCCCCTCATCCCCTATCTATCAATACAGTATCTCCTCTCATCCCCTATCTATCAATACAGTACCTCCTCTCATCCCCAAACCTATCTATAACGTATCCTCTCATCCCCTATCTATCTATACAGTATCTCCTCTCATCCCCTATCTATCTATACAGTATCTTGTCTCATCCCCTATCTATCTATACAGTATCTCCTCTCATCCCATATCTATCTATACAGTATCTCCTCTCATCCCCTATCTATCAATACAGTACCTCCTCTCATCCCCTATCTATCTATACAGTATACCCTCTCATCCCCTATCTATCTATACAGTATCTTCTCTCATCCCCTATCTATACAGTATCTCCTCTCATCCCCTATCTATCTATACAGTATCTCCTCCCATCCCCTATCTATCTATACAGTATCTCCCCTCATCCCCTATCTATCAATACAGTATCTCCTCTCATCCACCATCTATCAATACAGTACCTCCTCTCATCCCCAAACCTATCTATAACGTATCTCCTCTCATCCCCTATCTATCTATACAGTATCTCCTCTCATCCCCTATCTATCTATACAGTATATCGTCTCATCCCCTATCTATCTATACAGTATCTCCTCTCATCCCCTCTCTATCTATACAGTATCTCATCTCATCCCCTATCTATCTATACAGTATCTCCTCTCATCCCCTATCTATCTATACAGTATCTCCTCTCATCCCCTATCTATCTATACAGTATCTCCTCTCATCCCTTATCTATCTATACAGTATCTCCTCTCATCCCCTATCTATCTATACAGTATCTCCTCTCATCCCCTATCTATACAGTATCTCCTCTCATTCCCTATCTATACAGTATCTCCTCTCATCCCCTATCTATCTATACAGTATCTTCTCTCATCCCCTATCTATCTGTACAGTATCTCCTCTCATCCCCTATCTATACAGTATCTCCTCTCATCCCCTATCTATACAGTATCTCCTCTCATCCCCTATCTATCTATACAGTATCTCCTCTCATCCCATATCTATCTATACAGTATCTCCTCTCATCCCCTATCTATCAATACAGTACCTCCTCTCATCCCCTATCTATCTATACAGTATACCCTCTCATCCCCTATCTATCTATACAGTATCTTCTCTCATCCCCTATCTATACAGTATCTCCTCTCATCCCCTATCTATCTATACAGTATCTCCTCCCATCCCCTATCTATCTATACAGTATCTCCCCTCATCCCCTATCTATCAATACAGTATCTCCTCTCATCCACCATCTATCAATACAGTACCTCCTCTCATCCCCAAACCTATCTATAACGTATCTCCTCTCATCCCTATCTATCTATACAGTATCTCCTCTCATCCCCTATCTATCTATACAGTATATCGTCTCATCCCCTATCTATCTATCTATACAGTATCTCCTCTCATCCCCTCTCTATCTATACAGTATCTCATCTCATCCCCTATCTATCTATACAGTATCTCCTCTCATCCCCTATCTATCTATACAGTATCTCCTCTCATCCCCTATCTATCTATACAGTATCTCCTCTCATCCCTTATCTATCTATACAGTATCTCCTCTCATCCCCTATCTATCTATACAGTATCTCCTCTCATCCACTATCTATCTATCTCCTCTCATTCCCTATCTATACAGTATCTCCTCTCATCCCCTATCTATCTATACAGTATCTTCTCTCATCCCCTATCTATCTGTACAGTATCTCCTCTCATCCCCTATCTATACAGTATCTCCTCTCATCCCCTATCTATACAGTATCTCCTCTCATCCCCTATCTATCTATACAGTATCTCCTCTCATCCCCTATCTATCTATACAGTATCTCCTCTCATCCCCTATCTATCTATACAGTATCTTCTCTCATCCCCTATCTATCTGTACAGTATCTCCTCTCATCCCCTATCTATCTATACAGTATCTCATCTCATCCCCTATCTATCTATACAGTATCTCCTCTCATCCCCTATCTATCTATACAGTATCTCGTCTCATCCCCTATCTATCTATACAGTATCTCCTCCCATCCCCTATCTATCTATACAGTATCTCCCCTCATCCCCTATCTATCAATACAGTATCTCCTCTCATCCACCATCTATCAATACAGTATCTCCTCTCATCCCCAAACCTATCTATAACGTATCTCCTCTCATCCCATATCTATCTATACAGTATCTCCTCTCATCCCCTATCTATCTATACAGTATATCCTATCTATCAGTATCTCCTCTCATCCCCTATCTATCTATACAGTATCTCCTCTCATCCCCTATCTATCTATACAGTATATCGTCTCATCCCCTATCTATCTATACAGTATCTCCTCTCATCCCCTCTCTATCTATACAGTATCTCATCTCATCCCTATCTATCTATACAGTATCTCCTCTCATCCCCTATCTATCTATACAGTATCTCCTCTCATCCCCTATCTATCTATACAGTATCTCCTCTCATCCCTTATCTATCTATACAGTATCTCCTCTCATCCCCTATCTATCTATACAGTATCTCCTCTCATCCACTATCTATACAGTATCTCCTCTCATTCCCTATCTATACAGTATCTCCTCTCATCCCCTATCTATCTATACAGTATCTTCTCTCATCCCCTATCTATCTGTACAGTATCTCCTCTCATCCCCTATCTATACAGTATCTCCTCTCATCCCCTATCTATACAGTATCTCCTCTCATCCCCTATCTATACAGTATCTCCTCTCATCCCCTATCTATCTATACAGTATCTCCTCTCATCCCCTATCTATCTATACAGTATCTCCTCTCATCCCCTATCTATCTATACAGTATCTTCTCTCATCCCCTATCTATCTGTACAGTATCTCCTCTCATCCCCTATCTATCTATACAGTATCTCATCTCATCCCCTATCTATCTATACAGTATCTCCTCTCATCCCCTATCTATCTATACAGTATCTCGTCTCATCCCCTATCTATCTATACAGTATCTCCTCCCATCCCCTATCTATCTATACAGTATCTCCCCTCATCCCCTATCTATCAATACAGTATCTCCTCTCATCCATCCCTCTCATCCCCAAACCTATCTATAACGTATCTCCTCTCATCCCATATCTATCTATACAGTATCTCCTCTCATCCCCTATCTATCTATACAGTATATCGTCTCATCCCTATCTATACAGTATCTCCTCTCATCCCCTCTCTATCTATACAGTATCTCGTCTCATCCCCTATCTATCTATACAGTATCTCCTCTCATCCCCTATCTATCTATACAGTATCTCCTCTCATCCCCTATCTATCTATACAGTATCTCCTCTCATCCCCTATCTATCTATACAGTATCTCCTCCCATCCCCAAACCTATCTATAGCGTATCTCCTCTCATCCCCTATCTATACAGTATCTCCTCTCATCCCCTATCTACCAATACAGTATCTCCTCTCATCCCCTATCTATCTATACAGTATCTCCTCTCATCCCCTATCTATCTATAACGTATCTCCTCTCATCCCCTATCTATCTATACAGTATCTCGTCTCATCCCCTATCTATCTATACAGTATATCCTCTCATCCCCTATCTATCTATACAGTATCTCGTCTCATCCCTATCTATCTATACAGTATCTCCTATCTATCTATACAGTATCTCCCCTCATTCCCTATCTATCAATACAGTATCTCCTCTCATCCCCTATCTATCAATACAGTATCCTCTCATCCCCAAACCTATCTATAACCTCCCCTCATTCCCTATCTATCTATACAGTATCTCCTCTCATCCCTATCTATCTATACAGTATCTCGTCTCATCCCCTATCTATCTATACAGTATCTCGTCTCATCCCCTATCCATCTATACAGTATCTCCTCTCATCCCCTATCTATCTATACAGTATCGCCTCCCATCCCTATCTATCTATACAGTATCTCATCTCATCCCCTATCTATCTATACAGTATATCTTCTCATCCCCTATCTATCTATACATATCTCCTCTCATCCCCTATCCATCTATACAGTATCTCGTCTCATCCCCTATCTATCTATACAGTATATCCTCTCATCCCCTATCTATCTATACAGTATATCCTCTCATCCCCTATCTATCTATACAGTATCTCCTCTCATCCCCTATCTATCTATAACGTATCTCCTCTCATCCCCTATCTATCTATACAGTATCTCGTCTCATCCCCTATCTATCTATACAGTATATCCTCTCATCCCCTATCTATCTATACAGTATCTCGTCTCATCCCCTATCTATCTATACAGTATCTCCTATCTATCTATACAGTATCTCCCCTCATTCCCTATCTATCAATACAGTATCTCCTCTCATCCCCTATCTATCAATACAGTACCTCCTCTCATCCCCAAACCTATCTATAACGTATCTCCCCTCATTCCCTATCTATCTATACAGTATCTCCTCTCATCCCCTATCTATCTATACAGTATCTCGTCTCATCCCCTATCTATCTATACAGTATCTCGTCTCATCCCCTATCCATCTATACAGTATCTCCTCTCATCCCCTATCTATCTATACAGTATCGCCTCCCATCCCCTATCTATCTATACAGTATCTCATCTCATCCCCTATCTATCTATACAGTATATCTTCTCATCCCCTATCTATCTATACAGTATCTCCTCTCATCCCCTATCCATCTATACAGTATCTCGTCTCATCCCCTATCTATCTATACAGTATATCCTCTCATCCCCTATCTATCTATACAGTATCTTCTCTCATCCCCTATCTATACAGTATCTCCTCTCATCCCTCTATCCCCTATCTATCTATCTATACAGTATCTCCTCTCATCCCCTATCTATCTATAACGTATCTCCTATCTATCTATACAGTATCTCCCCTCATCCCCTATCTATCAATACAGTATCTCCTCTCATCCCCTATCTATCTATAACGTATCTCCTCTCATCCCCTATCTATCTATACAGTATCTCCTCTCATCCCCTATCTATCTATACAGTATATCATCTCATCCCCTATATATTTATACAGTATCTCCTCTCATCCCCTATCTATCTATACAGTATCTCCTCTCATCCCTATCTATCTATGCAGTATCTCCTCTCATCCCCTATCTATCTATACAGTATATCGTCTCATCCCTATCTATCTATACAGTATCTCCTCTCATCCCCTATCTATCTATACAGTATATCCCCTCATCCCCTATCTATCAATACAGTATCTCCTCTCATCCCCTATCTATCAATACAGTATCTCCTCTCATCCCCTATCTATCTATACAGTATCTCCTCTCATCCCCTATCTATCTATACAGTATCTCCTCTCATCCCCTATCTATCTATACAGTATCTTATCTCATCCCCTATCTATACAGTATCTCCTCTCATCCCCTATCTATCTATACAGTATATCATCTCATCCCCTATATATTTATGCAGTATCTCCTCTCATCCCTATCTATCTATACAGTATCTCCTCTCATCCCCTATCTATCTATACAGTATCTCCTCTCATCCCCTATCTATCTATACAGTATATCGTCTCATCCCCTATCTATCTATACAGTATCTCATCCCCTATCTATCATCCCCTCATCCCCTATCTATCAATACAGTATCTCCTGTCATCCCCTATCTATCAATACAGTATCTCCTGTCATCCCCTATCTATCTATACAGTATCTCCTCTCATCCCCTATCTATCTATACAGTATCTCCTCTCATCCCCTATCTATCTATACAGTATCTCGTCTCATCCCCTATCTATCTATACAGTATCTCCTCTCATCCCCTATCTATCTATACAGTATCTCCTCTCATCCCCTATCTATCTATACAGTATCTTATCTCATCCCCTATCTATACAGTATCTCCTCTCATCCCCTATCTCTACAGTATCTCCTCTCATCCCCTATCTATCTATACAGTATCTCCTCTCATCCCCTATCTATCTATACAGTATCTCGTCTCATCCCCTATCTATCTATACAGTATCTCCTCTCATCCCCTATCTATCTATACAGTATCTCCTCATCCCCTATCTATCAATACAGTATCTCCTCTCATCCCCTATCTATCAATACAGTACCTCCTCTCATCCCCAAACCTATCTATAACGTATCTCCTCGCATCCCCTATCTATCTATACAGTATCTCCTCTCATCCCCTATCTATCTATACAGTATCTCATCTCATCCCCTATCTATCTATACAGTATCTCCTCTCATCCCCTATCTATCTATACAGTATCTCCTCTCATCGCCTATATATCTATACAGTATCTCCTCTCAATCTATACAGTGTATCGTCTCATCCCCTATCTATCTATACAGTATCTCATCTCATCCCCTATCTCTCTATACAGTATCTTGTCTCATGCCCTATCTATCTATACAGTATATCCTCTCATCCCCTATCATTTACATTACATTTAAGTCATTTAGCAGACGCTCTTATCTATCTATACAGTATCTCCTCTCATCCCCTATCTATCTATACAGTATCTCATCTCATCCCCTATCTATCTATACAGTATCTCCTCTCATCCCCTATCTATCTATACAGTATCTCCTCTCATCCCCTATCTATCTATACAGTATCTCCTCTCATCGCCTATATATCTATACAGTATCTCCTCTCATCCCCTATCTATCTATACAGTATCTCCTCTCATCCCCTATCTATCTATACAGTATCTCGTCTCATCCCCTATCTATCTATACAGTATCTCGTCTCATCCCCTATCTATACAGTATCTTCTCTCATCCCCTATCTATACAGTACCTCCTCTCATCCCCTATCTATACAGTATCTCCTCTCATCCCCTATCTATCTATACAGTATCTCACCTCATCCCCTATCTATCAATACAGTAACTCCTCTCATCCCCAAACCTATCTATAACGTATCTCCTCTCATCCCCTATCTATCTATACAGTATCTCCTCTCATCCCCTATCTATCTATACAGTATCTCCTCTCATCCCCTATCTATCTATACAGTATCTCCTCTCAACCCCTATCTATCTATAACGTATCTCCTCTCATCCCCTATCTATCTATACAGTATCTCGTCTCATCCCCTATCTATCTATACAGTATATCCTCTCATCCCCTATCTATCTATACAGTATCTCGTCTCATCCCCTATCTATCTATACAGTATCTCCTATCTATCTATACAGTATCTCCCCTCATTCCCTATCTATCAATACAGTATCTCCTCTCATCCCCTATCTATCAATACAGTACCTCCTCTCATCCCCAAACCTATCTATAACGTATCTCCCTCATTCCCTATCTATCTATACAGTATCTCCTCTCATCCCCTATCTATCTATACAGTATCTCCTCTCATCCCCTATCTATCTATACAGTATCTATCCCCTATCCATCTATACAGTATCTCCTCTCATCCCCTATCTATCTATACAGTATCCTCCCATCCCCTATCTATCTATACAGTATCTCATCTCATCTATCTATACAGTATATCTTCTCATCCCCTATCTATCTATACAGTATCTCCTCTCATCCCTATCCATCTATACAGTATCTCGTCTCATCCCCTATCTATCTATACAGTATATCCTCTCATCCCCTATCTATCTATACAGTATCTTCTCTCATCCCCTATCTATACAGTATCTCCTCTCATCCCCTATCTATACAGTATCTCGTCTCATCCCCTATCTATCTATACAGTATCTCCTCTCATCCCCTATCTATCTATAACGTATCTCCTATCTATCAATACAGTATCTCCTCTCATCCCCTATCTATCTATAACGTATCTCCTCTCATCCCCTATCTATCTATACAGTATCTCCTCTCATCCCCTATCTATCTATACAGTATATCATCTCATCCCCTATATATTTATACAGTATCTCCTCTCATCCCCTATCTATCTATACAGTATCTCCTCTCATCCCCTATCTATCTATGCAGTATCTCCTCTCATCCCCTATCTATCTATACAGTATATCGTCTCATCCCCTATCTATCTATACAGTATCTCCTCTCATCCCCTATCTATCTATACAGTATATCCCCTCATCCCCTATCTATCAATACAGTATCTCCTCTCATCCCCTATCTATCAATACAGTATCTCCTCTCATCCCCTATCTATCTATACAGTATCTCCTCTCATCCCCTATCTATCTATACAGTATCTCCTCTCATCCCCTATCTATCTATACAGTATCTTATCTCATCCCCTATCTATACAGTATCTCCTCTCATCCCCTATCTATCTATACAGTATATCATCTCATCCCCTATATATTTATGCAGTATCTCCTCTCATCCCCTATCTATCTATACAGTATCTCCTCTCATCCCCTATCTATCTATACAGTATATCCTCTCATCCCCTATCTATCTATACAGTATCTCCTATCTATCTATACAGTATCTCCCCTCATTCCCTATCTATCAATACAGTATCTCCTCTCATCCCCTATCTATCAATACAGTACCTCCTCTCATCCCCAAACCTATCTATAACGTATCTCCCCTCATTCCCTATCTATCTATACAGTATCTCCTCTCATCCCCTATCTATCTATACAGTATCTCGTCTCATCCCCTATCTATCTATACAGTATCTCGTCTCATCCCCTATCCATCTATACAGTATCTCCTCTCATCCCCTATCTATCTATACATCGCCTCCCATCCCCTATCTATCTATACAGTATCTCATCTCATCCCCTATCTATCTATACAGTATATCTTCTCATCCCCTATCTATCTATACAGTATCTCCTCTCATCCCCTATCCATCTATACAGTATCTCGTCTCATCCCCTATCTATCTATACAGTATATCCTCTCATCCCCTATCTATCTATACAGTATCTTCTCTCATCCCCTATCTATACAGTATCTCCTCTCATCCCCTATCTATACAGTATCTCGTCTCATCCCCTATCTATCTATACAGTATCTCCTCTCATCCCCTATCTATCTATAACGTATCTCCTATCTATCTATACAGTATCTCCCCTCATCCCCTATCTATCAATACAGTATCTCCTCTCATCCCCTATCTATCTATAACGTATCTCCTCTCATCCCCTATCTATCTATACAGTATCTCCTCTCATCCCCTATCTATCTATACAGTATATCATCTCATCCCCTATATATTTATACAGTATCTCCTCTCATCCCCTATCTATCTATACAGTATCTCCTCTCATCCCCTATCTATCTATGCAGTATCTCCTCTCATCCCCTATCTATCTATACAGTATATCGTCTCATCCCCTATCTATCTATACAGTATCTCCTCTCATCCCCTATCTATCTATACAGTATATCCCCTCATCCCCTATCTATCAATACAGTATCTCCTCTCATCCCCTATCTATCAATACAGTATCTCCTCTCATCCCCTATCTATCTATACAGTATCTCCTCTCATCCCCTATCTATCTATACAGTATCTCCTCTCATCCCCTATCTATCTATACAGTATCTTATCTCATCCCCTATCTATACAGTATCTCCTCTCATCCCCTATCTATCTATACAGTATATCATCTCATCCCCTATATATTTATGCAGTATCTCCTCTCATCCCCTATCTATCTATACAGTATCTCCTCTCATCCCCTATCTATCTATACAGTATCTCCTCTCATCCCCTATCTATCTATACAGTATATCGTCTCATCCCCTATCTATCTATACAGTATCTCCTCTCATCCCCTATCTATCTATACAGTATATCCCCTCATCCCCTATCTATCAATACAGTATCTCCTGTCATCCCCTATCTATCAATACAGTATCTCCTGTCATCCCCTATCTATCTATACAGTATCTCCTCTCATCCCCTATCTATCTATACAGTATCTCCTCTCATCCCTATCTATCTATACAGTATCTCGTCTCATCCCCTATCTATCTATACAGTATCTCCTCTCATCCCCTATCTATCTATACAGTATCTCCTCTCATCCCCTATCTATCTATACAGTATCTTATCTCATCCCCTATCTATACAGTATCTCCTCTCATCCCCTATCTCTACAGTATCTCCTCTCATCCCCTATCTATCTATACAGTATCTCCTCTCATCCCCTATCTATCTATACAGTATCTCGTCTCATCCCCTATCTATCTATACAGTATCTCCTCTCATCCCCTATCTATCTATACAGTATCTCCCCTCATCCCCTATCTATCAATACAGTATCTCCTCTCATCCCCTATCTATCAATACAGTACCTCCTCTCATCCCCAAACCTATCTATAGCGTATCTCCTCGCATCCCCTATCTATCTATACAGTATCTCCTCTCATCCCCTATCTATCTATACAGTATCTCATCTCATCCCCTATCTATCTATACAGTATCTCCTCTCATCCCCTATCTATCTATACAGTATCTCCTCTCATCGCCTATATATCTATACAGTATCTCCTCTCAATCTATACAGTGTATCGTCTCATCCCCTATCTATCTATACAGTATCTCATCTCATCCCCTATCTCTCTATACAGTATCTTGTCTCATGCCCTATCTATCTAATATAATAATAATATCTATACAGTATATCCTCTCATCCCCTATCATTTACATTACATTTAAGTCATTTAGCAGACGCTCTTATCTATCTATCTATCTATACAGTATCTCCTCTCATCCCCTATCTATCTATACAGTATCTCATCTCATCCCCTATCTATCTATACAGTATCTCCTCTCATCCCCTATCTATCTAAACAGTATCTCGTCTCTTCCCCTATCTATCTATAAAGTATCTCCCCTCATCCCCTATCTATCAATACAGTATCTTCTCTCATCCCCTATCTATCAATACAGTATCTCCTCTCATCCCCTATCTATCTATACAGTATCTCCTCTCATCCCCTATCTATCTATACAGTATCTCGTCTCATCCCCTATCTATACAGTATCTTCTCTCATCCCCTATCTATACAGTACCTCCTCATCCCCTATCTATACAGTATCTCCTCTCATCCCCTATCTATCTATACAGTATCTCACCTCATCCCCTATCTATCAATACAGTAACTCCTCTCATCCCCAAACCTATCTATAACGTATCTCCTCTCATCCCCTATCTATCTATACAGTATCTCCTCTCATCCCCTATCTATCTATACAGTATCTCCTCTCATCCCCTATCTATCTATACAGTATCTCCTCTCATCCCTATACAGTATCTCATCTCAATCTATACAGTATATCGTCTCATCCCCTATCTATCTATACAGTATCTCCTCTCATCCCCTATCTATCTATACAGTATCTCGTCTCATCCCCTATCTATACAGTATCTTCTCTCATCCCCTATCTATACAGTACCTCCTCTCATCCCCTATCTATACAGTATCTCCTCTCATCCCCTATCTATCTATACAGTATCTCACTCTCATCCCCTATCTATCAATACAGTAACTCCTCTCATCCCCAAACCTATCTATAACGTATCTCCTCTCATCCCCTATCTATCTATACAGTATCTCCTCTCATCCCCTATCTATCTATACAGTATCTCCTCTCATCCCCTATCTATCTATACAGTATCTCCTCTCATCCCTATATATCTATACAGTATCTCATCTCAATCTAGTATATCGTCTCATCCCCTATCTATCTATCAGTATCTCCTCTCATCCCCTATCTATCTATACAGTATCTCGTCTCATCCCCTATCTATCTATACAGTATCTCCTCTCATCCCCTATCTATCTATATAGTATCTCCCCTCATCCCCTATCTATCAATACAGTATCTCCTCTCATCCCCTATCTATAACGTATCTCCTCTCATCCCCTATCTATCTATACAGTATCTCCTCTCATCCCCTATCTATTTATACAGTATCTCCTCTCATCCCCTATCTATCTATACAGTATCTCCTCTCATCCCCTATCTATCTATACAGTATCTCCTCTCATCCCCTATCTATCTATACAGTATATTGTCTCATCCCCTATCTATCTATACAGTATCTCCTCTCATCCCCTATCTATCTATACAGTATCTCCTCTCATCCCCTATCTATCTATACAGTATCTCCTCTCATCCCCTATCTATCTATACAGTATCTTCTCTCATCCCCTATCTATACAGTATCTCCTCTCATCCCCTATCTATACAGTATCTCCTCTCATCCCCTATCTATCTATACAGTATCTCCCCTCATCCCCTATCTATCAATACAGTATCTCCTCTCATCCCATATCTATCAATACAGTACCTCCTCTCATCCCCAAACCTATCTATACAGTATCTCCTCTCATCCCCTATCTATCTATACAGTATCTCCTCTCATCCCCTATCTATCTATACAGTATCTCCTCTCATCCCCATATCTATCTATACAGTATCTCCTCTCATCCCCTATTTATACAGTATCTCCTCTCATCCCCTACCTATCTATACAGTATCTTCTCTCATCCCCTATCTATCTATACATTATCTCCTCTCATCCCCTAACTATACAGTATCTCCTCTCATCCCCTATCTATCTATACATTATCTCCTCTCATCCCCTATCTATCTATACAGTATCTCCTCTCATCCCCTATCTATCTATACAGTATCTCGTCTCATCCCCTATCTATCTATACAGTATCTCCTCTCATCCCCTATCTATCTATACAGTATATCCTCTAATCCCCTATCTATCTATACAGTATCTCCTCTCATCCCCTATCTATCTATACAGTATCTCCTCTCATCCCCTATCTATCTATGCAGTATCTCCTGTCATCCCCTATCTATACAGTATCTCCTATCTATCTATACAGTATCTCCTCTCATCCACTATCTATCTATACAGTTTCTCCTCTCATTCCCTATCTATCTATACAGTATCTCCTCTCATCCCCTATCTATCTATACAGTATCTCCTCTCATCCCCTATCTATCTATACAGTATCTCCTCTCATCCCCTATCTATCTATACAGTATCTCCTCTCATCCCCTATCTATCTATACAGTATCTCCTCTCATCCCCTATCTAAACAGTATCTCCTCTCATCCCCTATCTATCTATAAAGTATCTCCCCTCATCCCCTATCTATCAATACAGTATCTCCCCTCATCCCCTATCTATCAATACAGTATCTCCTCTCATCCCCTATCTATCAATACAGTACCTCCTCTCATCCCCAAACCTATATAACGTATCTCCTCTCATCCCCTATCTATCTATACAGTATCTCCTCTCATCCCCTATCTATCTATACAGTATCTCCTCTCATCCCCATATCTATCTATACAGTATCTCCTCTCATCCCCTATTTATACAGTATCTCCTCTCATCCCCTACCTATCTATACAGTATCTTCTCTCATCCCCTATCTATCTATACATTATCTCCTCTCATCCCCTAACTATACAGTATCTCCTCTCATCCCATATCTATCTATACATTATCTCCTCTCATCCCCTATCTATCTATACAGTATCTCCTCTCATCCCCTATCTATCTATACAGTATCTCGTCTCATCCCCTATCTATCTATACAGTATCTCCTCTCATCCCCTATCTATCTATACAGTATATCCTCTAATCCCCTATCTATCTATACAGTATCTCCTCTCATCCCCTATCTATCTATACAGTATCTCCTCTCATCCCCTATCTATCTATGCAGTATCTCCTGTCATCCCCTATCTATACAGTATCTCCTATCTATCTATACAGTATCTCCTCTCATTGCCTATCTATCTATACAGTTTCTCCTCTCATTCCCTATCTATCTATACAGTATCTCCTCTCATCCCCTATTTATCTATACAGTATCTCCTCTCATCCCCTATCTATCTATACAGTATCTCGTCTCATCCCCTATCTATCTATACAGTATCTCCTCTCATCCCCTATCTATCTATACAGTATCTCCTCTCATCCCCTATCTATCTATACAGTATCTCCTCTCATCCCCTATCTATCTATACATTATCTCCTCTCATCCCCTATCTATACAGTATCTCCTCTCATCCCCTATCTATCTATACAGTATCTCCTCTCATCCCCTATCTATCTATACAGTATCTCCTCTCATCCCCTATCTATCTATACAGTATCTCCTCTCATCCCCTATCTATCTATACAGTATCTCCTCTCATCCCCTATTTATACAGTGTCTCCTCTCATCCCCTACCTATCTATACAGTATCTCCTATCTATCTATACAGTATCTCCTCTCATCCCCTATCTATCTATATAGTTTCTCCTCTCATTCCCTATCTATCTATACAGTATCTCCTCTCATCCCCTATCTATCTATAAAGTATCTCCTCTCATCCCCTATCTATCTATACAGTATCTCGTCTCATCCCCTATCTATCTATACATTATCTCCTCTCATCCCCTATCTATCTATACAGTATCTCCTCTCATCCCCTATCTAGCTATACAGTATCTCCTCTCATCCCCTATCTATCTATACAGTATCTCCTCTCATCCCCATATCTATCTATACAGTATCTCCTCTCATCCCCTATTTATACAGTATCTCCTCTCATCCCCTACCTATCTATACAGTATCTTCTCTCATCCCCTATCTATCTATACATTATCTCCTCTCATCCCCTAACTATACAGTATCTCCTCTCATCCCATATCTATCTATACATTATCTCCTCTCATCCCCTATCTATCTATACAGTATCTCCTCTCATCCCCTATCTATCTATACAGTATCTCGTCTCATCCCCTATCTATCTATACAGTATCTCCTCTCACCCCCTATCTATCTATACAGTATATCCTCTAATCCCCTATCTATCTATACAGTATCTCCTCTCATCCCCTATCTATCTATACAGTATCTCCTGTCATCCCCTATCTATACAGTATCTCCTATCTATCTATACAGTATCTCCTCTCATCCCCTATCTATCTATACAGTTTCTCCTCTCATTCCCTATCTATCTATACAGTATCTCCTCTCATCCCCTATCTATCTATACAGTATCTCCTCTCATCCCCTATCTATCTATACAGTATCTCCTCTCATCCCCTATATATCTATACAGTATCTCCTCTCATCCCCTATCTATCTATACAGTATCTTCTCTCATCCCCTATCTATACAGTATCTCCTCTCATCCCCTATCTATACAGTATCTCCTCTCATCCCCTATCTATCTATACAGTATCTCCCCTCATCCCCTATCTATCAATACAGTATCTCCTCTCATCCCCTATCTATCTATACAGTATCTCCTGTCATCCCCTATCTATCTATACAGTATCTCCTGTCATCCCCTATCTATCTATACAGTATCTCCCCTCATCCCCTATCTATCAATACAGTATCTCCTCTCATCCCCTATCTATCAATACAGTACCTCCTCTCATCCCCAAACCTATATATAACATATCTCCTCTCATCCCCTATCTATCTATACAGTATCTCCTCTCATCCCCTATCTATCTATACAGTATCTCCTCTCATCCCCTATCTATACAGTATCTCCTCTCATCCCCTATCTATACAGTATCTCCTCTCATCCCCTATCTATACAGTATCTCCCCTCATCCCCTATCTATCAATACAGTATCTCCTCTCATCCCCTATCCATACAGTATCTCCTCTCATCCCCTATCTATACAGTATCTCCCCTCATCCCCTATCTATCTATACAGTATCTCCTCTCATCCCCTATCTATCTATACAGTATCTCGTCTCATCCCCTATAGATCTATACAGTATCTCCTCTCACCCCCTATCTATCTATACAGTATATCCTCTAATCCCCTATCTATCTATACAGTATCTCCTCTCATCCCCTATCTATCTATACAGTATCTCCTCTCATCCCCTATCTATCTATGCAGTATCTCCTGTCATCCCCTATCTATACAGTATCTCCTATCTATCTATACAGTATCTCCTCTCATCCCCTATCTATCTATACAGTTTCTCCTCTCATTCCCTATCTATCTATACAGTATCTCCTCTCATCCCCTATCTATCTATACAGTATCTCCTCTCATCCCCTATCTATCTATACAGTATCTCCTCTCATCCCCTATCTATCTATACAGTATCTCCTCTCATCCCCTATCTATCTATACAGTATCTTCTCTCATCCCCTATCTATACAGTATCTCCTCTCATCCCCTATCTATACAGTATCTCCTCTCATCCCCTATCTATCTATACAGTATCTCCCCTCATCCCCTATCTATCAATACAGTATCTCCTCTCATCCCCTATCTATCTATACAGTATATCGTCTCATCCCCTATCTATCTATACAGTATCTCCTGTCATCCCCTATCTATCTATACAGTATATCCTCTAATCCCCTATCTATCTATACAGTATCTCCTCTCATCCCCTATCTATCTATACAGTATCTCCTCTCATCCCCTATCTATCTATGCAGTATCTCCTGTCATCCCCTATCTATACAGTATCTCCTATCTATCTATACAGTATCTCCTCTCATCCCCTATCTATCTATACAGTTTCTCCTCTCATTCCCTATCTATCTATACAGTTTCTCCTCTCATTCCCTATCTATCTATACAGTATCTCCTCTCATCCCCTATCTATCTATACAGTATCTCGTCTCATCCCCTATCTATCTATACAGTATCTCCTCTCATCCCCTATCTATCTATACAGTATATCCTCTAATCCCCTATCTATCTATACAGTATCTCCTCTCATCCCCTATCTATCTATACAGTATCTCCTCTCATCCCCTATCTATCTATACAGTATCTCCTCTCATCCCCTATATATCTATACAGTATCTCCTCTCATCCCCTATCTATCTATACAGTATCTTCTCTCATCCCCTATCTATACAGTATCTCCTCTCATCCCCTATCTATACAGTATCTCCTCTCATCCCCTATCTATCTATACAGTATCTCCCCTCATCCCCTATCTATCAATACAGTATCTCCTCTCATCCCCTATCTATCAATACAGTACCTCCTCTCATCCCCAAACCTATATATAACATATCTCCTCTCATCCCCTATCTATCTATACAGTATCTCCTCTCATCCCCTATCTATCTATACAGTATCTCCTCTCATCCCCTATCTATACAGTATCTCCTCTCATCCCCTATCTATACAGTATCTCCTCTCATCCCCTATCTATACAGTATCTCCTCTCATCCCCTATCTATACAGTATCTCCCCTCATCCCCTATCTATCAATACAGTATCTCCTCTCATCCCCTATCTATCAATACAGTACCTCCTCTCATCCCCAAACCTATATATAACGTATCTCCTCTCATCCCCTATCTATCTATACAGTATCTCCTCTCATCCCCTATCTATCTATACAGTATCTCCTCTCATCCCCATATCTATCTATACAGTATCTCCTCTCATCCCCTATTTATACAGTATCTCCTCTCATCCCCTACCTATCTATACAGTATCTCCTATCATCCCCTATTTATACAGTATCTCCTCTCATCCCCTACCTATCTATACATTATCTCCTCTCATCCCCTATCTATCTATACAGTATCTCCTATCTATCTATACAGTATCTCCCCTCATTCTCTATCTATCTATACAGTATCTCCTCTCATCCCCTATCTATCTATACAGTATCTCATCTCATCCCCTATCTATCTATACAGTATCTCCTCTCATCCCCTATCTATCTATCTATACAGTATATCCTCTAATCCCCTATCTATCTATACAGTATCTCCTCTCATCCCCTATCTATCTATACAGTATCTCCTCTCATCCCCTATCTATCTATGCAGTATCTCCTGTCATCCCCTATCTATACAGTATCTCCTATCTATCTATACAGTATCTCCTCTCATCCCCTATCTATCTATACAGTTTCTCCTCTCATTCCCTATCTATCTATACAGTATCTCCTCTCATCCCCTATCTATCTATACAGTATCTCCTCTCATCCCCTATCTATCTATACAGTATCTCCTCTCATCCCCTATCTATCTATCTATCTATACAGTATCTCCTCTCATCCCCTATCTATCTATCTATCTATACAGTATCTGCTCTCATGCCCTATCTATCTATCTATCTATCTATCTATACAGTATCTGCTCTCATGCCCTATCTATCTATCTATCTATCTATCTATACAGTATCTGCTCTCATGCCCTATCTATCTATCTATCTATCTATCTATACAGTATCTGCTCTCATGCCCTATCTATCTATCTATCTATCTATACAGTATCTGCTCTCATGCCCTATCTATCTATCTATCTATACAGTATCTGCTCTCATGCCCTATCTATCTATCTATCTATACAGTATCTCCTCTCATCCCCTGTCTGTCTGTCTGTCTGTCTGTCTGTCTGTCTGTCTGTCTGTCTGTCTGTCTGTCTGTCTGTCTGTCTGTCTGTCTGTCTGTCTGTCTGTCTGTCTGTCTGTCTGTCTGTCTGTCTGTCTGTCTGTCTGTCTGTCTGTCTGTCTGTCTGTCTGTCTGTCTGTCTGTCTGTCTGTCTGTCTGTCTGTCTGTCTGTCTGTCTGTCTGTCTGTCTGTCTGTCTGTCTGTCTGTCTGTCTGTCTGTCTGTCTGTCTGTCTGTCTGTCTGTCTGTCTGTCTGTCTGTCTGTCTATACAGTATCTCCTCTCATCCCCTATCTATATATACAGTATATACTCTCATCCCCTATCTATCTATACAGTATCTCCTCTCATCCCTATCTATCTATCTATCTATCAGTATCTCTTCTCTGTAACACTTTCCATGTCAATAAAGCCATCTGATAGAGATATCTGAGAGAGAGAGGTATCTGAGGAGAGAGATATCTGAGAGGGAGAGATATCTGAGAGGAGAGAGAGAGAGATATCTGAGAGAGAGAGAGAGAGAGAGAGAGAGAGAGATCTGAGAGACAGATATGAGAGAGAGATATCTGAGAGAGAGGTATCTGAGAGGGAGAGAGATATTTGAGAGGAGAGAGATATCTGAGAGAGAGAGAGAGAGAGATATTTGAGAGAGAGAGATATCTGAGAGACAGATATGAGAGAGAGATATCTGAGAGAGAGAGAGAGAGATATCTGAGAGAGAGAGAGAGAGTGTGTGTGTGTGTGTGTGTGTGTGTGTGTGTGTGTGTGTGTGTGTGTGTGTGTGTGTGTGTGTGTGTGTGTGTGTGTGTGTGTGTGTGTGTGTGTGTGTGTGTGTGTGTGTGTGTGTGTGTGTGTGTGTGTGTGTGTGTGTGTGAAGAGAAAGTAGAAAATGGTAGCAGAGAGAGAGAGTGGGAGGGTGGATACAGGGGGAGAGATGTCTCCCTCTGTGTGTCTGAGAGTGACATTGTCAGCTGGGTTTTCGGGAGGCGGGGGGGTATCAGTAGAGCTGGGCTCAGCCATCAGTATTCACACCAGAACATCTGAGGAGCTAGAGAGGGATGGGGAGGAGTGGGAAAGACAGACAGGGAGAGCGAGAGAGAGAGAATGAGAGAAAGAGAGAGAGAGATGAGAGAGGAGCTGTGGGGGAGAGAGCACAGAGATAAGAGATGAGGAGTGGGGAAAGAGTGCAAAGGAATGAAAGAGGACAGGTGGGGTAGAGGGCACAAAGGAATGAGAGAGGACGAGTGGGGTAGAGGGCACAAAGGAAAGAGAGAGGAGGATTGGGGGAGAGGGAGCGCAAAGGAAAGAGAGAGGAGGATTGGGGGAGAGGGAACGCAAAGGGAAGAGGAGGATTGGGAGAGAGGGAGCGCAAAGGAAAGAGAAGAGGATTGGGGGAGAGAGAGCAAAGGAAAGAGAGAGGAGGATTGGGGGAGAGAGAGCAAAGGAAAGAGAGAAGAGGATTGGGGGAGAGAGCAAAGGAAAGAGGAGGATTGGGGGAGAGGGAGCGCAAAGGAAAGAGAGAAGAGGATTGGGGGAGAGAGAGCAAAGGAATGAGGAGGATTGGGGGAGAGGGAGCGCAAAGGAAAGAGAGAGGAGGATTGGGTGAGAGAGAGCGCAAAGGAAAGAGAGAGGAGGATTGGGGGAGAGAGAGCAAAGGAAAGAGAAAGGAGGATTGGGGGAGAGAGAGCAAAGGAAAGAGAGAGGAGGATTGGGGGAGAGAGAGCAAAGGAAAGAGAGAGGAGGATTGGAGGAGAGAGAAAGAGAGGAGGATTGGAGGAAAGAAAGGAAAGAGGAGGATTGGGGGAGAGCGGAAAGGAAAGAGAGAAGAGGAATTGGGGAGGGAGAGAAAGAGAAGAGGATTGGGGGAGAGAGAGCAAAGGAAAGAGAGAGGAGGATTGGGGGAGAGAGAGCAAAGGAAAGAGGAGGATTGGGGGAGAAGGGAAAGAGAGAAGAGGATTGGGGGAGGGAGAGCAAAGGAAAGAGAGAGGAGGATTGGGGGAGAGAGAGCAAAGGAAAGAGAGAGGAGGATTGGGGGAAAGAGAGCAAAGGAAAGAGAGAGGAGGATTGGAGGAGAGAGAGCAAAGGAAAGAGAGAAGAGGATTGGGGGAGAGAGGGCAAAGAAAGAGGAGGATTGGGGGAGCGAGGGAAAGAGAGAGGAGGATTGGGTGAGAGAGAGCGCAAAGGAAAGAGAGAGGAGGATTGGGGGAGAGAGAGCAAAGGAAAGAGAGATAGGGAGAAAGGAAAGAGAGAGGAGGATTGGGGGAGAGGGAGAAAGAGAGCAAAGGAGAGCAAAGAAAGAGAGAGGAGGATTGGGGGAGGGAGAGCAAAGGAAAGAGAGAGGAGGATTGGGGGAGAGAGAAAGGAAAGAGAGAGGAGGATTGGGGGAGAGGGAGCAAAGGAAAGAGAGGAGGATTGGGGGAGAGAGAGCAAAGGAAAGAGAGAGGAGGATTGGGAGGAGGGGAGAGGGAGCAAAAGGAAAGAGAGAGGAGGATTGGGGGAGAGGGAGCGCAAAGGAAAGAGAGAGGAGGATTGGGGAGAGAGAGAGCAAAGGAAGAAGGAGAAAGGAATGAGGAGGATTGGGGGAGAGGGAGACAAAGGAAAGAGAGAGGAGGATTGGGGAGAGGGAGCGCAAAGGAAAGAGAGAGGGGGATTGGGGGAGAGAGAGCAAAGGAATGAGGAGGATTGGGGGAGAGGGAGAGGATTGGGGGAGAGGGAGCGCAAAGGAAAGAGAAGGAGGATTGGGGGAGAGAGAGCAAAGGAAAGAGAGAGGAGGATTGGGGGAGAGAGAGCAAAGGAAAGAGAGAGGAGGATTGGGGGAGAGGGAGCAAAGGAAAGAGAGAGGAGGATTGGGGGAGAGAGAGCAAAGGAAAGAGAGAGGAGGATTGGGGGAGAGGGAGCAAAGGAAAGAAATAGGAGGATTGGGGGAGAGAGAGCAAAGGAATGAGGGAAGAGGATTGGGGGAGAGAAAGGAAAGAGAGAGGAGGATTGGGGGAGAGAGAGCAAAGGAAAGAGAGAGGAGGATTGGGTGAGAGAGAGCGCAAAGGAAAGAGAGAGGAGGATTGGGGGAGAGAGAGCAAAGGAAAGAGAGAGGAGGATTGGGGGAGAGAGAGCAAAGGAAAGAGAGAGGAGGATTGGGGGAAGAGAGCAAAGGAAAGAGAGAGGAGGATTGGGGGAAAGAGAGCAAAGGAAAGAGAGAGGAGGATTGGGAGGAGAGAGAGCAAAGGAAAGAGAGAAGAGGATTGGGGGAGAGAGGGCAAAGGAAAGAGGAGGATTGGGGGAGAGCGAGCGCAAAGGAAAGAGAGAAGAGGATTTGGGGAGGGAGAGCAAAGGAAAGAGAGAGGAGGATTGGGGGAGAGAGAGCAAAGGAAAGAGAGAGGAGGATTGGGGGAGAGAGAGCAAAGGAAAGAGAGAGGAGATTTGGGGGAGAGAGAGAAAAGGAAAGAGAGAGGAGGATTGGGGGAGAGAGCAAAGGAAAGAGGAGGATTGGGGGAGAGGGAGCGCAAAGGAAAGAGAGAAGAGGATTGGGGGAGAGAGAGCAAAGGAAAGAGAGAGGAGGATTGGGGGAGAGAGAGCAAAGGAAAGAGGAGGATTGGGGGAGAGGGAGCGCAAAGGAAAGAGAGAAGAGGATTGGGGGAGAGAGAGCAAAGGAATGAGGAGGATTGGGGGAGAGGGAGTGCAAAGGAAAGAGAGAGCAGGATTGGGTGAGAGAGAGCGCAAAGGAAAGAGAGAGAGGATTGGCGGAGAGAGAGCAAAGGAATGAGGAGGATTGGGGGATAGGGAGCACAAAGGAAAGAGAGAGGAGGATTGGGGGAGAGGGAGCAAAGGAAAGAGAGAGGAGGATTGGGGGAGAGCAAAGGAAAGAGAGAGGAGGATTGGGGGAGGGAGAGCAAAGGAAAGAGAGAGGAGGATTGGGGGAGAGAGAGCAAAGGAAAGAGAGAGGAGGATTGGGGGAGAGGGAGCAAAGGAAAGAGAGAGGAGGATTGGGGGAGAGAGAGCAAAGGAAAGAGAGAGGAGGATTGGGGGAGAAGGAGTGCAAAGGAATGAGGAGGATTGGGGAGAGGGAGCACAAAGGAAAGAGAGAGGAGGATTGGGGGAGAGGGAGCGCAAGGAAAAGAGAGAGGAGGATTGGGGAGAGAGAGCGCAAAGGAAAGAGAGAGGAGGATTGGGGAGAAGGAGTGCAAAGGAATGAGGAGGATTGGGGGAGAGGGAGCAAAAGGAAAGAGAGAGGGGAGGAGGATTGGGGAGGAGGATTGGGGGAGAGGAGCAAAGGAAAGAGAGAGGAGGATTGGGGGAGAGGGAGAGCAAAAAGAGAGAGGAGGATTGGGGGAGAGAGAGCAAAGGAAAGAGAGAGGAGGATTGGGGGAGGGAGAGCAAAGGAAAGAGAGAGGAGGATTGGGGGAGAGGGAGCAAAGGAAAGAGAGAGGAGGATTGGGGGAGAGAGAGCAAAGGAAAGAGAGAGGAGGATTGGGGGAGAGGGAGCAAAGTAAAGAGAGAGGAGGATTGGGGGAGAGAGGGCAAAGGAAAGAAATAGGAGGATTGGGGGAGGATTGGGGGAGGGAGAGCAAAGGAAAGAGAGAGGAGGATTGGGGGAGAGAGAGCAAAGGAAAGAGAGAGGAGGATTGGGGGAGAAGGAGTGCAAAGGAATGAAGAGGATTGGGGAGAGGGAGCACAAAGGAAAGAGAGAGGAGGATTGGGGGAGAGGGAGCACAAAGGAAAGAGAGAGGAGGATTGGGGAGAGATTGGGGAGAAGGAGGCAAAGGAATGAGGAGGATTGGGGGAGAGGGAGCACAAAGGAAAGAGAGAGGAGGATTGGGGGAGAGGGAGCGCAAAGGAAAGAGAGATTGGGGGAGAGAGAGCAAAGGAATGAGGAGGATTGGGGGAGAGGGAGCACAAAGGAAAGAGAGAGGAGGATTGGGGGAAGGGAGCGCAAAGGAAAGAGAGAGGAGGATTGGGGGATTGGGGGAGAGAAAGGAATGAGGAGGATTGGGGAGAGGGAGCAAAAGGAAAGAAAGAGAGAGGAGGATTGGGGGAGAGGAGGCAAAGGAAAGAGAGAGGGGATTGGGGGAGAGAGAGCAAAGGAATGAGGAGGATTGGGGGAGAGGGAGCAAAAAAGAGGAAAGAGAGAGGAAAGAGGATTGGGGGAGAGGGAGCAAAGGAAAGAGAGAGGAGGATTGGGGGAGAGAGAGCAAAGGAAAGAGAGAGGAGGATTGGGGGAGAGAGAGCAAAGGAAAGAGAAGAGAGGAGGATTGAGAGGAGGATTGGGGGAGAGGGAGCAAAGGAAAGAGAGAAAGAGGAGGATTGGGGGAGAGAGGGGGGAGCAAAGGAAAGAGAGAGGAGGATTGGGGGAGAGAGAGGGGGAGAGAGCAAAGGAAAGAGAGAGGAGGATTGGGGGAGGGAGAGCAAAGGAAAGAGAGAGATTGGAGGGATTGGGGGAGAGGGAGAGCAAAGAGAAAGAGAGGAAAGAGAGAGGAGGATTGGGGAGAAGGAGAGCAAAGGAAAGAGAGAGGGGAGGATTGGGGGAGAGGGAGCGCAAAGGAAAGAGAGGGGGATTGGGGGAGAGAGAGCAAAGGAATGAAAGAGAGAGGGAGGATTGGGGGAGAGAGAGCAAAGGAATGCGCAAAGGAAAGAGAGAGGAGGATTGGGGGAGAGAGAGCAAAGGAAAGAGAGAGGAGGATTGGGGAGAGAGAGCAAAGGAAAGAGAGAGGAGGATTGGGGGAGAGAGAGCAAAGGAAAGAGAGAGGAGGATTGGGGGAGGAGAGAGAAAGCAAAGGAAAGAGAGAAAGGAGGATTGGGGGACAGAGAGCAAAGGAAAGAGAGAGGAGGATTGGAGGAGAGAGAGCAAAGGAAAGAGAGAAGAGGATTGGGGGAGAGAGGGCAAAGGAAAGAGGAGGATTGGGGGAGAGCGAGCGCAAAGGAAAGAGAGAAGAGGATTTGGGGAGGGAGGATTGGGGGAGCAAAGGAAAGAGAGAGGAGGATTGGGGGAGAGAGAGCAAAGGAAAGAGAGAGAAAGAGAGAGCAAAGGAAAGAGAGAGGAGATTTGGGGGAGAGAGAGAAAAGGAAAGAAGAGGAGGATTGGGGGAGAGAGCAAAGGAAAGAGGAGGATTGGGGGAGAGGGAGCGCAAAGGAAAGAGAGAAGAGGATTGGGGGAGAGAGAGCAAAGGAAAGAGAGAGGAGGATTGGGGGAGAGAGAGCAAAGGAAAGAGAGGATTGGGGGAGAGGGAGCGCAAAGGAAAGAGAGAAGAGGATTGGGGGAGAGAGAGCAAAGGAATGAGGAGGATTGGGGGAGAGGGAGTGCAAAGGAAAGAGAGAGCAGGATTGGGTGAGAGAGAGCAAAGGAAAGAGAGAGGAGGATTGGCGGAGAGAGAGCAAAGGAATGAGGAGGATTGGGGGATAGGGAGCACAAAGGAAAGAGAGAGGAGGATTGGGGGAGAGGGAGCAAAGGAAAGAGAGAGGAGGATTGGGGGAGAGCAAAGGAAAGAGAGAGGAGGATTGGGGGAGGGAGAGCAAAGGAAAGAGAGAGGAGGATTGGGGGAGAGAGAGCAAAGGAAAGAGAGAGGAGGATTGGGGGAGAGGGAGCAAAGGAAAGAGAGAGGAGGATTGGGGGAGAGAGAGCAAAGGAAAGAGAGAGGAGGATTGGGGGAGAAGGAGTTGAGGAGGATTGGGGAGAGGGAGCACAAAGGAAAGAGAGAGGAGGATTGGGGGAGAGGGAGCGCAAAGGAAAGAGAGAGGAAGATTGGGGAGAGAGAGCGCAAAGGAAAGAGAGAGGAGGATTGGGGAGAAGGAGTGCAAAGGAATGAGGAGGATTGGGGGAGAGGGAGCAAAAGGAAAGAGAGAGGATTGGGGGAGAGAGGGGAATGAGGAGGATTGGGGGAGAGGGAGCAAAAGGAAAGAGAGAGGAGGATTGGGGGAGAGGGAGCGCAAAGGAAAGAGAGAGAGGAGGATTGGGGGAGAGAGAGCAAAGGAAAGAGAGAGGAGGATTGGGGGAGGAAGAGCAAAGGAAAGAGAGAGGAGGATTGGGGGAGAGGGAGCAAAGGAAAGAGAGAGGAGGATTGGGGGAGAGAGAGCAAAGGAAAGAGAGAGGAGGATTGGGGGAGAGGGAGCAAAGTGGGGGAGATTGGGGGAGAGAGGGCAAAGGAAAGAAATAGGAGGATTGGGGGAGAGAGAGCAAAGAAAGAGAGGAGGATTGGGGGAGGGAGAGCAAAGGAAAGAGAGAGGAGGATTGGGGGAGAGAGAGCAAAGGAAAGAGAGAGGAGGATTGGGGGAGAAGGAGTGCAAAGGAATGAGGAGGATTGGGGAGAGGGAGCACAAAGGAAAGAGAGAGGAGGATTGGGGGAGAGGGAGCGCAAAGGAAAGAGAGAGGAGGATTGGGGAGAGAGAGCGCAAAGGAAAGAGAGAGGAGGATTGGGGAGAAGGAGTGCAAAGGAATGAGGAGGATTGGGGAGAGGGAGCACAAAGGAAAGAGAGAGGAGGATTAGGGGAGAGGGAGCAAAGGAAAGAGAGAGGGGGATTGGGGGAGAGAGAGCAAAGGAATGAGGAGGATTGGGGGAGAGGGAGCACAAAGGAAAGAGAGAGGAGGATTGGGGGAGAGGGAGCAAAGGAAAGAAGAGAGGAGGATTGGGGGAGGGAGAGCAAAGGAATGAGGAGGATTGGGGGAGAGGGAGCACAAAGGAAAGAGAGAGGAGGATTGGGGGAGAGGGAGCAAAGGAAAGAGAGAGGGGGATTGGGGGAGGAGAGCAAAGGAATGAGGAGGATTGGGGGAGAGGGAGCACAAAGGAAAGAGAGAGGAGGATTGGGGGAGAGGGAGCAAAGGAAAGAGAGAGGAGGATTGGGGGAGAGAGAGCAAAGGAAAGAGAGAGGAGGATTGGGGGAGGGAGAGCAAAGGAAAGAGAGAGGAGGATTGGGGGAGAGGGAGCAAAGGAAAGAGAGAGGAGGATTGGGGGAGAGAGAGCAAAGGAAAGAGAGAGGAGGATTGGGGGAGAGGGAGCAAAGTAAAGAGAGAGGAGGATTGGGGGAGAGAGGGCAAAGGAAAGAAATAGGAGGATTGGGGGAGAGAGAGCAAAGGAAAGAGGGAGGAAAGAGAGAGGATTGGGGGAGGGAGAGCAAAGGAATGAGGGAGAGGATTGGGGGAGAGGGAGCAAAGGAAAGAGAAAGAGGAGGGATTGGGGAGAGAGAGCAAAAAGAGGAAAGAGAGAGAGAGAGGATTGGGGGAGAGAGAGCAAAGGAAAGAGAGAGGAGGATTGGGGGAGAGAGAGCAAAGGAAAGAGAGAGGAGGATTGGGGGAGAGGGAGCAAAGTAAAGAGAGAGGAGGATTGGGGGAGAGAGGGCAAAGGAAAGAAATAGGAGGATTGGGGGAGAGAGAGGGAAAGAGGAGGATTGGGGGAGAGGAGAGCAAAGGAAAAGGAGGATTGGGGAGAGAGAGAAAGGAAAGAGGAGGATTGGGGGAGAAGGAGTGCAAAGGAATGAGGAGGATTGGGGAGAGGGAGCACAAAGGAAAGAGAGAGGAGGATTGGGGGAGAGGGAGCGCAAAGGAAAGAGAGAGAGAGGGGAGATTTGGGGAGAGCGCAAAGGAAAGAGAGAGGAGGATTGGGGAAAGGAAAGGAATGAGGAGGATTGGGGGAGAGGGAGCACAAAGGAAAGAGAGGATTAGAGAGGGAGGGAAAGAGATTGGGGGAGAGAGAGCAAAGGAATGAGGAGGAAGGAAAAGGAAAGAGAGAGGAGGATTGGGGGAGAGGGAGCAAAGGAAAGAGAGAGGAGGATTGGGGGAGGGAGAGCAAAGGAATGAGGAGGATTGGGGGAGAGGGAGCACAAAGGAAAGAGAGAGGAGGATTGGGGGAGAGGGAGCGCAAGGAAAGAGAGAGGGGGATTGGGGGAGAGAGAGCAAAGGAATGAGGAGGATTGGGGGAGAGGGAGCACAAAGGAAAGAGAGAGGAGGATTGGGGGAGAGGGAGCGCAAAGGAAAGAGAGAGGAGGATTGGGGGAGAGAGAGCAAAGGAAAGAGAGAGGAGGATTGGGGGAGGGAGAGCAAAGGAAAGAGAGAGGAGGATTGGGGGAGAGGGAGCAAAGGAAAGAGAGAGGAGGATTGGGGGAGAGAGAGCAAAGGAAAGAGAGAGGAGGATTGGGGGAGAGGGAGCAAAGTAAAGAGAGAGGAGGATTGGGGGAGAGAGGGCATTGGGGGAAGGGGAAAGAAATAGGAGGATTGGGGGAGAGAGAGCAAAGGAATGAGGGAAGAGGATTGGGGGAGAGGGAGCGCAAAGGAAAGAGAGAGGAGGATTGGGGGAGAGAGAGCGCAAAGGAAAGAGAGAGAGGATTGGGTGAGAGAGAGCGCAAAGGAAAGAGAGAGGAGGATTGGGGGAGAGAGAGCAAAGGAAAGAGAGAGGAGGATTGGGGGAGAGAGAGCAAAGGAAAGAGAGAGGAGGATTGGGGGAGAGAGAGCAAAGGAAAGAGAGAGGAGGATTGGGGGAGAGAGAGCAAAGGAAAGAGAGAGGAGGATTGGAGGAGAGAGAGCAAAGGAAAGAGAGAAGAGGATTGGGGGAGAGAGGGCAAAGGAAAGAGGAGGATTGGGGGAGACCGAGCGCAAAGGAAAGAGAGAAGAGGATTTGGGGAGGGAGAGCAAAGGAAAGAGAGAGGAGGATTGGGGGAGAGAGAGCAAAGGAAAGAGAGAGGAGGATTGGGGGAGAGAGAGCAAAGGAAAGAGAGAGAGATTTGGGGAGAGAGAGAAAAGGAAAGAGAGAGGAGGATTGGGGGAGAGAGCAAAGGAAAGAGGAGGATTGGGGGAGAGGGAGCGCAAAGGAAAGAGAGAAGAGGATTGGGGGAGAGAGAGCAAAGGAAAGAGAGAGGAGGATTGGGGGAGAGAGAGCAAAGGAAAGAGGAGGATTGGGGGAGAGGGAGCGCAAAGGAAAGAGAGAAGAGGATTGGGGGAGAGAGAGCAAAGGAATGAGGAGGATTGGGGGAGAGGGAGTGCAAAGGAAAGAGAGAGGAGGATTGGGTGAGAGAGAGCGCAAAGGAAAGAGAGAGGAGGATTGGCGGAGAGAGAGCAAATGAATGAGGAGGATTGGGGGATAGGGAGCACAAAGGAAAGAGAGAGGAGGATTGGGGGAGAGGGAGCGCAAAGGAAAGAGAGAGGAGGATTGGGGGAGAGCAAAGGAAAGAGAGAGGAGGATTGGTGGAGGGAGAGCAAAGGAAAGAGAGAGGAGGATTGGGGGAGAGAGAGCAAAGGAAAGAGAGAGGAGGATTGGGGGAGAGGGAGCAAAGGAAAGAGAGAGGAGGATTGGGGGAGAGAGAGCAAAGGAAAGAGAGAGGAGGATTGGGGGAGAGGAGTGCAAAGGAATGAGGAGGATTGGGGAGAGGGAGCACAAAGGAAAGAGAGAGGAGGATTGGGGGAGAGGGAGCGCAAAGGAAAGAGAGAGGAGGATTGGGGAGAGAGAGCGCAAAGGAAAGAGAGAGGAGGATTGGGGAGAAGGAGTGCAAAGGAATGAGGAGGATTGGGGGAGAGGGAGCACAAAGGAAAGAGAGAGGAGGATTGGGGGAGAGGGAGCGCAAAGGAAAGAGAGGGGGATTGGGGGAGGGGGATTGGGGGAGGGGAGGGAGCACAAAGGAAAGAGAGAGGAGGATTGGGGGAGAGAGAGCAAAGGAAAGAGAGAGGAGGATTGGGGGAGAGAGAGCAAAGGAAAGAGAGAGGAGGATTGGGGGAGGGAGAGCAAAGGAAAGAGAGAGGAGGATTGGGGAGGAGAGAAAGGAAAGAGAGAGGAGGAGGGGGAAAGAGAAAGGAAAGAGAGGAGGATTGGGGGAGAGAGAGCAAAGGAATGAGAGAGGAGGATTGGGGGAGAGAGAGCGCAAAGGAATGAGAGAGGAGGATTGGGGGAGAGAGAGCAAAGGAAAGAGAGAGGAGGATTGGGGGAGAGAGAGCAAAGGAAAGAGAGAGGAGGATTGGGGGAGAGGGAGCGCAAAGGAAAGAGAGAGGAGGATTGGGGGAGAGGGAGCAAAGGAAAGAGAGAGGAGGATTGGGGGAGAGGGAGCGCAAAGGAATGAGAGGAGAGAGCAAAGAGATGAGAGAAGGGAGCCATACAGGGAGAGAGAGCAAGATTGACAGATAGAAGAGAAGGGGAGGGAGAAAGAGGGGAAGAGGAATGGAAAATGAGCAAAGAGCCGAGAGAAGAGGGGAGAATGGAGGACAGAAAAATACCATACAAATGATGTAACAATATATCATTATGTGGCAGAAGTGTCAGCTTGAATAGAACAGACACCATTGGAGACCC